>NW_025957283.1:0-29370 GCF_023159225.1 Perognathus longimembris pacificus | reverse complement strand
AAATAAATCAAAAATAAATCAAAAATAAAAATAAGTGGAAAAGGCGAGAGTGCCTGAGCACACAGGAGCAAAGACAAGCAGCGCAGCTTGATGCGTAGTAAAAAAAATAATAAATAGACAACTGGTCGACCTCATTAGAAATAAAAACCCAAAGATTAGATAGACAAACAAACAAACACATAAATGTGGAGAGATGGGCAGTGCGCGCAGGACCAAAGGTAAACAGCAGACAGACCTGAATCCTTATCTTTACAAGGTCGACCTCAGAACTTTGTTCAGTTTGTCTCGGTGACGGATAATGGAAGGAAGGGCAGGCAACTGGACGACTTCATTCAAATAACAAATAAAAAATACGATAAACTCTCAGGAATAGATAAATAATAACAAAAAAATTGTAAAGTGGAGAAAGCGAGAGCGCGCGAATGCACTCAAGCAAACACAAACAGCACAGCACGATGCGTATTTTTTTTAAAAATTGACAAAATAAATCAAAAAGAAATCAAAAATAAAAATATGTGGAAAAGGCGAGAGTGCGCGAGCACACAGGTGCAAAGTCAAGCAGCGCAGCTTCATGCGTAGTAAAAAAAATAATAAATAGACAACTGGTCGACCTCATTAGAATAAAAACCCAAAAGATTAGATAGACAAACAAACAAACACATAAATGTGGAGAGAAGGGCAGTGCGCGCAGGAGCAAAGGTAAACAGCAGACAGACCTGAATCCTTATCTTTACAAGGTCGACCTCAGAACTTTGTTCAGTTTGTCTCGGTGACGGATAATGGAAGGAAGGGTAGGCAACTGTTCGACTTCATTTAAATAAACAAATAAAAAATAAGATAAACTCTCAGGAATAGATAAATAATAACAAAAAAATTGTACAGTGGAGAAAGCGAGAGCGCGCGAATGCACTCAAGCAAACACAAACAGCACAGCACGATGCGTATTTTTTTTTTAAAATTGACAAAATAAATCAAAAATAAATCAAAAATTAAAATAAGTGTAAAAGGCGAGAGTGCGCGAGCACACAGGAGCAAAGACAGGCAGCGCAGCTTGATGCGTAGTAAAAAAAATAATAAATACACAACTGGTCGACCTCATTAGAAATAAAAACCCAAAAGATTAGAGAGACAAACAAACAAACGCATAAATGTGGAGAGAAGGGTAGTGCGCGCAGGAGCAAAGGTAAACAGCAGACAGACCTGAATCCTTATCTTTACAAGGTCGACCTCAGAACTTTGTTCAGTTTGTCTCGGTGACGGATAATGGAAGGAAGGGCAGGCAACTGGTCGACTTCATTTAAATAAACAAATAAAAAATAAGATAAACTCTAAGGAATAGATAAATAATAACAAAAAAATTGTAAAGTGGAGAAAGCGAGAGCGCGCGAATGCACTCAAGCAAACACAAACAGCACAGCACGATGCGTATTTTATTTTAAAATTGAAAAAATAAATCAAAAATAAAAATAAGTGGAATAGGCGAGAGTGCGCGAGCATACAGGAGCAAAGACAAGCAGCGCAGCTTGATGCGTAGTAAAAAAAATAATAAATAGACAACTGGTCGACCTCATTAGAAATAAAAACCCAAAAGATTAGATAGACAAACAAACAAACACATAATTGTGGAGAGAAGGGCAGTGCGCGCAGGAGCAAAGGTAAACAGCAGACAGACCTGAATCCTTATCTTTACAAGGTCGACCTCAGAACTTTGTTCAGTTTGTCTCGGTGACGGATAATGGAAGGAAGGGCAGGCAACTGGTCGACTTCATTTAAATAAACAAATAAAAAATAAGATAAACTCTCAGGAATAGATAAATAATAACAAAAAAATTGTAAAGTGGAGAAAGCGAGAGCGCGCGAATGCACTCAAGCAAACACAAACAGCACAGCACGATGCGTATTTTTTTAAATTGACAAAATAAATAAAAAATAAATCAAAAATAAAAATAAGTGGAAAAGGCGAGAGTGTGAGAGCACACAGGAGCAAAGACAAGCAGCGCAGCTTGATGCGTAGTAAAAAAAATAATAAATAGACAACTGGTCGACCTCATTAGAAATAAAAACCCAAAAGATTAGATAGACAAACAAACAAACACATAAATGTGGAGAAAAGGGCAGTGCGCGCAGGAGCAAAGGTAAACAGCAGACAGACCTGAATCCTTATCTTACAAGGTCGACCTCAGAACTTTGTTCAGTTTGTCTCGGTGACGGATAATGGAAGGAAGGGCAGGCAACTGGTCGACTTCATTTAAATAAAGAAATATAAAATAAGATAAACTCTCAGGAATAGATAAATAATAACAAAAAAATTGTAAAGTGGAGAAAGCGAGAGCGCGCGAATGCACTCAAGCAAACACAAACAGCACAGCACGATGCGTATTTTTTTTTAAATTGACAAAATAACTAAAAAAATAAATCAAAAATAAAAATAAGTGGAAAAGGCGAGAGTGTGCGAGCACCCAGGAGCAAAGACAAGCAGCGCAGCTTGATGCGTAGTAAAAAAATAATAAATAGACAACTGGTCGACCTCATTAGAAATAAAAACCCAAAAGATTAGATAGACAAACAAACAAACACATAAATGTGGAGAGAAGGGCAGTGCGCGCAGGAGCAAAGGTAAACAGCAGACAGACCTGAATCCTTATCTTTACAAGGTCGACCTCAGAACTATGTTCAGTTTGTCTCGGTGACGGATAATGGAAGGAAGGGCAGGCAACTGGTCGACTTCATTTAAATAAACAAATAAAAAATAAGATAAACTCTCAGGAATAGATGAATAATAACAAAAAAATTGTAAAGTGCAGAAAGCGAGAGCGCGCGAATGCACTCAAGCAAACACAAACAGCACAGCACGATGCGTATTTTTTTTAAATTGACAAAATAAATCAAAAATAACAATAAGTGGAAAAGGCGAGAGTGCGCGAGCACACAGGAGCAAAGACAAGCAGCGCAGCTTGATGCGTAGTAAAAAAAATAATAAATAGACAACTGGTGGACCTCATTATAAATAAAAACCCAAAAGATTAGATAGACAAACAAACAAACACATAAATGTGGAGAGAAGGGCAGTGCGCACAGGAGCAAGGGTAAACAGCAGACAGATCTGAATCCTTATGTTTACAAGGTCGACCTCAGAACTTTGTTCAGTTTGTCTCGGTGACGGATAATGGAAGGAAGGGCAGGCACCTGGTCGACTTCACTTAAATCAACAAATAAAAAATAAGATAAACTCTCAGGAATAGATAAATCAAAACAAAAAAATTGTAAGGTGGAGAAAGCGAGAGCGCGCGAATGCACTCAAGCAAACACAAACAGCACAGCACGATGCGTATTTTTTTTAAATTGACAAAATAAATCAAAAATAAATCAAAAATAAAAATAAGTGGAAAAGGCGAGAGTGCGCGAGCACACAGGAGCAAAGACAAGCAGCGCAGCTTGATGCGTAGTAAAAAAAATAATAAATAGACAACTGGTCGACCTCATTAGAAATAAAAACCCAAAAGTTTAGATAGACAAACAAACAAACACATAAATGTGGAGAGAAGGGTAGTGCGGGAAGGAGCAAAGGTAAACAGCAGACAGACCTGAATCCTTATCTTTACAAGGTCGACCTCAGAACTGTGTTCAGTTTGTCTCGGTGACGGATAATGGAAGGAAGGGCAGGCAACTGGTCGACTTCATTTAAATAAACAAATAAAAAATAAGATAAACTCTCAGGAATAGATAAATAATAACAAAAAAATTGTAAAGTGGAGAAAGCGAGAGGGTGCGAATGCACTCAAGCAAACACAAACAGCACAGCACGATGCGTATTTTTTTTAAAAATTGACAAAATAAATCAAAAATAAATCAAAAATAAAAATAAGTGGAAAAGGCGAGAGTGCGCGAGCACACAGGAGCAAAGACAAGCAGCGCAGCTTGATGTGTAGTAAAAAAAATAATAAATAGACAACTGGTCGACCTCATTAGAAATAAAAACCCAAAAGATTAGACAGACACACAAACAAACACATAAATGTGGAAAGAAGGGCAGTGCGCGCAGGAGCAAAGGTAAACAGCAGACAGACCTGAATCCTTATCTTTACAAGGTCGACCTCAGAACGTTGTTTAGTTTGTCTCGGTGACGGATAATGGAAGGAAGGGCAGGCAACTGGTCGACTTCATTTAAATAAACAAATAAAAAATAAGATAAACTCTCAGGAATAGATAAATAATAACAAAAAATTGTAAAGTGGAGAAAGCGAGAGCGCGCGAATGCACTCAAGCAAACACAAACAGCACAGCACGATGCGTATTTTTTTTTAAATTGACAAAATAAATCAAAAATAACAATAAGTGGAAAAGGCGAGAGTGCGCGAGCACACAGGAGCAAAGACAAGCAGCGCAGCTTGATGCGTAGTAAAAAAAATAATAAATAGACAACTGGTGGACCTCATTAGAAATAAAAACCCAAAAGATTATATAGACAAACAAACAAACACATAAATGTGGAGAGAAGGGCAGTGCGCACAGGAGCAAGGGTAAACAGCAGACAGATCTGAATCCTTATGTTTACAAGGTCGACCTCAGAACTTTGTTCAGTTTGTCTCGGTGACGGATAATGGAAGGAAGGGCAGGCAACTGGTCGACTTCACTTAAATCAACAAATAAAAAATAAGATAAACTCTCAGGAATAGATAAATCAAAATAAAAAAATTGTAAGGTGGAGAAAGCGAGAGCGCGCGAATGCACTCAAGCAAACACAAACAGCACAGCACGATGCGTATTTTTTTTAAATTGACAAAATAAATCAAAAATAAATCAAAAATAAAAATAAGTGGAAAAGGCGAGAGTGCGCGAGCACACAGGAGCAAAGACAAGCAGCGCAGCTTGATGCGTAGTAAAAAAAATAATAAATAGACAACTGGTCGACCTCATTAGAAATAAAAACCCAAAAGTTTAGATAGACAAACAAACAAACACATAAATGGGGAGAGAAGGGTAGTGCGGGAAGGAGCAAAGGTAAACAGCAGACAGACCTGAATCCTTATCTTTACAAGGTCGACCTCAGAACTTTGTTCAGTTTGTCTCGGTGACGGATAATGGAAGGAAGGGCAGGCAACTGGTCGACTTCATTTAAATAAACAAATAAAAAATAAGATAAACTCTCAGGAATAGATAAATAATAACAAAAAAAATTGTAAAGTGGAGAAAGCGAGAGCGCGCGAATGCACTCAAGCAAACACAAACAGCACAGCACGATGCGTATTTTTTTTTAAATTGACAAAATAAATCAAAAATAACAATAAGTGGAAAAGGCTAGAGTGCGCGAGCACACAGGAGCAAAGACAAGCAGCGCAGCTTGATGCGTAGTAAAAAAAATAATAAATAGACAACTGGTCGACCTCATTAGAAATAAAAACCCAAAAGATTAGATAGACAAACAAACAAACACATAAATGTGGAGAGAAGGGCAGTGCGCGCAGGAGCAAAGGTAAACAGCAGACAGACCTGAATCCTTACCTTTACAAGGTCGACCTCAGAACTTTGTTCAGTTTGTCTCGGTGACGGATAATGGAAGGAAGGGCAGGCAACTGGTCGACTTCATTTAAATAAACAAATAAACAATAAGATAAACTCTCAGGAATAGATAAATAATAAAAAAAATTGTAAAGTGGAGAAAGCGAGAGCGCGCGAATGCACTCAAGCAAACACAAACAGCACAGCACGATGCGTATTTTTTTTTTTAAATTGACAAAATAAATCAAAAATAAATCAAAAATTAAAATAAGTGTAAAAGGCGAGAGTGCGCGAGCACACAGGAGCAAAGACAAGCAGCGCAGCTTGATGCGTAGTAAAAAAAATAATAAATAGACAACTGGTCGACCTCATTAGAAATAAAAACCCAAAAGATTAGATAGACAAAGAAACAAACACATAAATGTGGAGAGAAGGGCAGTGCGCGCAGGAGCAAAGGTAAACAGCAGACAGACCTGAATCCTTATCTTTACAAGGTCGACCTCAGAACTTTGTTCAGTTTGTCTCGGTGACGGATAATGGAAGGAAGGGCAGGCAACTGGTCGACTTCATTTAAATAAACAAATAAAAAATAAGATAAACTCTCAGTAATAGATAAATAATAACAAAAAAATTGTAAAGTGGAGAAAGCGAGAGCGCGCGAATGCACTCAAGCAAACACAAACAGCACAGCATGATGCGTATTTTTTTAAATTGACAAAATAAATCAAATATAAATCAAAAATAAAAATAAGTGGAAAAGGCGAGAGTGTGCGAGCACCCAGGAGCAAAGACAAGCAGCGCAGCATGATGCGTAGTAAAAAAATAATAAATAGACAACTGGTCGACCTCATTAGAAATAAAAACCCAAAAGATTAGATAGACAAACAAACACATAAATGTGGAGAGAAGGGCAGTGCGCGCAGGAGCAAAGGTAAACAGCAGACAGACCTGAATCCTTATCTTTACAAGGTCGACCTCAGAACTTTGTTCAGTTTGTCTCGGTGACGGATAATGGAAGGAAGGGCAGGCAACTGGTCGACTTCATTTAAATAAACAAATAAAAAATAAGATAAACTCTCAGGAATAGATAAATAATAACAAAAAAATTGTAAAGTGCAGAAAGCGAGAGCGGGCGAATGCACTCAAGCAAACACAAACAGCACAGCACGATGCGTATTTTTTTTTAAATTGACAAAATAAATCAAAAATAAATCAAAAATAACAATAAGTGGAAAAGGCGAGAGTGCGCCAGCACACAGGAGCAAAGACAAGCAGCGCAGCTTGATGCGTAGTAAAAAAAATAATAAATAGACAACTGGTCGACCTCATTAGAAATAAAAACCCAAAAGATTAGATAGACAAACAAACAAACACATAAATGTGGAGAGAAGGGCAGTGCGCGCAGGAGCAAAGGTAAACAGCAGACAGACCTGAATCCTTACCTTTACAAGGTCGACCTCAGAACTTTGTTCAGTTTGTCTCGGTGACGGATAATGGAAGGAAGGGCAGGCAACTGGTCGACTTCATTTAAATAAACAAATAAACAATAAGATAAACTCTCAGGAATAGATAAATAATAAGAAAAAAATTGTAAAGTGGAGAAAGCGAGAGCGCGCGAATGCACTCAAGCAAACACAAACAGCACAGCACGATGCGTATTTTTTTTTTAATTGACAAAATAAATAAAAAATAAATCAAAAATAAAAATAAGTGGAAAGGCGAGAGTGTGAGAGCACACAGGAGCAAAGACAAGCAGCGCAGCTTGATGCGTAGTAAAAAAAATAATAAATAGACAACTGGTCGACCTCATTAGAAATAAAAACCCAAAAGATTAGATAGACAAACAAACAAACACATAAATGTGGAGAGAAGGGCAGTGCGCGCAGGAGCAAAGGTAAACAGCAGACAGACCTGAATCCTTATCTTTACAAGGTCGACCTCAGAACTATGTTCAGTTTGTCTCGGTGACGGATAATGGAAGGAAGGGCAGGCAACTGGTCGACTTCATTTAAATAAACAAATAAAAAATAAGATAAACTCTCAGGAATAGATAAAAAATAACAAAAAATTGTAAAGTGGAGAAAGCGAGAGCGCGCGAATGCACTCAAGCAAACACAAACAGCACAGCACGAGGGGTATTTTTTTTTAAATTGACAAAATAAATCAAAAATAACAATAAGTGGAAAAGGCGAGAGTGCGCGAGCACACAGGAGCAAAGACAAGCAGCGCAGCTTGATGCGCAGTAAAAAAAATAATAAATAGACAACTGGTGGACCTCATTAGAAATAAAAACCCAAAAGATTAGATAGACAAACAAACAAACACATAAATGTGGAGAGAAGGGCAGTGCGCACAGGAGCAAGGGTAAACAGCAGACAGATCTGAATCCTTATGTTTACAAGGTCGACCTCAGAACTTTGTTCAGTTTGTCTCGGTGACGGATAATGGAAGGAAGGGCAGGCAACTGGTCGACTTCACTTAAATCAACAAATAAAAAATAAGATAAACTCTCAGGAATAGATAAATCAAAACAAAAAAATTGTAAGGTGGAGAAACGAGAGCGCGCGAATGCACTCAAGCAAACACAAACAGCACAGCACGATGCGTATTTTTTTTTAAATTGACAAAATAAATCAAAAATAAATCAAAAATAAAAATAAGTGGAAAAGGCGAGAGTGCGCGAGCACACAGGAGCAAAGACAAGCAGCGCAGCTTGATGCGTAGTAAAAAAATAATAAATAGACAACTGGTCGACCTCATTATAAATAAAAACCCAAAAGATTAGATAGACAAACAAACAAACACATAAATGTGGAGAGAAGGGCAGTGCGCGCAGGAGCAAAGGTAAACAGCAGACAGACCTGAATCCTTATCTTTACAAGGTCGACCTCAGAACTTTGTTCAGTTTGTCTCGGTGACGGATAATGGAAGGAAGGGCAGGCAACTGGTCGACTTCATTTAAATAAACAAATAAAAAATAAGATAAACTCTCAGGAATAGATAAATAATAACAAAAAAATTGTAAAGTGCAGAAAGCGAGAGCGAGGGAATGCACTCAAGCAAACACAAACAGCACAGCACGATGCGTTTTATTTTTAAGTTGACAAAATAAATCAAAAATAAATCAAAAATAACAATAAGTGGAAAAGGCGAGAGTGCGCGAGCACACAGGAGCAAAGACAAGCAGCGCAGCTTGATGCGTAGTAAAAAAAATAATAAATAGACAACTGGTCTACCTCATTAGAAATAAAAACCCAAAAGATTAGATAGACAAACAAACAAACACATAAATGTGGAGAGAAGGGCAGTGCGCGCAGGAGCAAAGGTAAACAGCAGACAGACTTGAATCCTTATCTTTACAAGGTCGACCTCAGAACTTTGTTCAGTTTGTCTCGGTGACGGATAATGGAAGGAAGGGCAGGCAACTGGTCGACTTCATTTAAATAAACAAATAAAAAATAAGATAAACTCTCAGGAATAGATATATAATAACAAAAAAATTGTAAAGTGGAGAAAGCGAGAGCGTGCGAATTCACTCACGCAAACACAAACAGCACAGCACGATGCGTATTTTTTTTAAAAATTGACAAAATAAATCAAAAATAAATCAAAAATAAAAATAAGTGGAAAAGGCGAGAGTGCGCGAGCACACAGGAGCAAAGACAAGCAGCGCAGCTTGATGCGTAGTAAAAAAAATAATAAATAGACAACTGGTCGACCTCATTAGATATAAAAACCCAAAAGATTAGATAGACAAACAAACAAACACATAAATGTGGAGAGAATGGCAGTGCGCGCAGGAGCAAAGGTAAACAGCAGACAGACCTAAATCCTTATCTTTACAAGGTCGACCTCAGAACTTTGTTCAGTTTGTCTCGGTGACGGATAATGGAAGGAAGGGCAGGCAACTGGTCGACTTCATTTAAGTAAACAAATAAAAAATAAGATAAACTCTCAGGAATAGATAAATAATAACAAAAAAATTGTAAAGTGGAGAAAGCGAGAGCGCGCGAATGCACTCAAGCAAACACAAACAGCACAACACGATGCGTATTTTTTTTTAAATTGACAAAATAAATCAAAAATAAATCAAAAATAAAAATAAGTGGAAAAGGCCAGAGTGCCCGAGCACACAGGAGCAAAGACAAGCAGCGCAGCTTGATGCGTAGTAAAAAAAATAATAAATAGACAACTGGTCGACCTCATTAGAAATAAAAACCCAAAAGACTAGATAGACAAACAAACAAACACATAAATGAGGAGAGAATGGCAGTGCACGCAGGAGCAAAGGTAAACAGCAGACAGACCTCAATCCTTATCTTTACAAGGTCGACCTCAGAACTTTGTTCACTTTGTCTCGGTGACGGATAATGGAAGGAAGGGCAGGCAACTGGTCGACTTCATTTAAATAAACAAATAAAAAATAAGATAAACTCTCAGGAATAGATAAATAATAACAAAAGAATTGTAAAGTGGAGAAAGCGAGAGCGCGCGAATGCACTCAAGCAAACACAAACAGCACAGCACGATGCGTATTTTTTTTTAAATTGACAAAATAAATCAAAAATAAAAATAAGTGGAAAAGGCGAGAGTGCGCGAGCACACAGGAGCAAAGACAAGCAGCGCAACTTGAAGCGTAGTAAAAAAAATAATAAATAGACAACTGGTCGACCTCATTAGAAATAAAAACCCAAAAGATTAGATAGACAAACAAAAAAACACATAAATGTGGAGAGATGGGCACTGCGCGCAGGAGCAAAGGTAAACAGCAGACAGACCTGAATCCTTATCTTTACAAGGTCGACCTCAGAACTTTGTTCAGTTTGTCTCGGTGACGGATAATGGAAGGAAGGGCAGGCAACTGGTCGACTTCATTTAAATAAACAAATAAAAAATAAGATAAACTCTCAGGAATAGATAAATCATAACAAAGAAATTGTAACGTGGAGAAAGCGAGAGCGCGCGAATGCACTCAAGCAAACACAAACAGCACAGCACGATGCGTATTTTTTTATATTGACAACATAAATCAAAAATAAATCAAAAATAACAATAAGTGGAAAAGGCGAGAGTGCGCGAGCACACAGCAGCAAAGACAAGCAGCGCAGCTTGATGCGTAGTAAAAAAAATAATAAATAGACAACTGGTCGACCTCATTAGAAATAAAAACCAAAAAGATTAGATAGACAAACAAACAAACACATAAATGTGGAGAGAAGGGCAGTGCGGGCAGGAGCAAAGGTAAACAGCAGACAGACCTCAATCCTTATCTTTACAAGGTCGACCTAAGAACTTTGTTCAGTTTGTCTCGCTGACGGATAATGGAAGGAAGGGCAGGCAACTGGTCGACTTCATTTAAGTAAACAAATAAAAAATAAGATAAACTCTCAGGAATAGATAAATAATAACAAAAAAATTGTAAAGTGGAGAAAGCGAGAGCGCGCGAAAGCACTCAAGCAAACACAAACAGCACAGCACGATGCGTATTTTTTTTTAAATTGACAAAATAAATAAAAAATAAATCAAAAATAAAAATAAGTGGAAAAGGCGAGAGTGTGAGAGCACACAGGAGCAAAGACAAGCAGCGCAGCTTGATGCGTAGTAAAAAAAATAATAAATAGACAACTGGTCGACCTCATTAGAAATAAAAACCCAAAAGATTAGATAGACAAACAAACAAACACATAAATGTGGAGAGAAGGGCAGTGCGCGCAGGAGCAAAGGTAAACAGCAGACAGACCTGAATCCTTATCTTTACAAGGTCGACCTCAGAACTTTGTTCAGTTTCTCTCGGTGACGGATAATGGAAGGAAGGGCAGGCAACTGGTCGACTTCTTTTAAATAAAGAAATAAAAAATAAGATAAACTCTCAGGAATAGATAAATAATAACAAAAAAATTGTAAAGTGGAGAAAGCGAGAGCGCGCGAAAGCACTCAAGCAAACACAAACAGCACAGCACGATGCGAATTTTTTTTTTTAATTGACAAAATAAATAAAAAATAAATCAAAAATAAAAATAAGTGGAAAAGGCGAGAGTGTGCGAGCACCCAGGAGCAAAGACAAGCAGCGCAGCTTGATGCGTAGTAAAAAAATAATAAATAGACAACTGGTCGACCTCATTAGAAATAAAAACCCAAAAGATTAGATAGACAAACAAACAAACACATAAATGTGGAGAGAAGGGCAGTGCGCGCAGGAGCAAAGCTAAACAGCAGACAGACCTGAATACTTATCTTTACAAGGTCGACCTCAGAACTTTGTTCAGTTTGTCTCGGTGACGGATAATGGAAGGAAGGGCAGGCAACTGGTCGACTTCATTTAAATAAACAAATAAAAAATAAGATAAACTCTCAGGAATAGATAAATAATAACAAAAAAATTGTAAAGTGCAGAAAGCGAGAGCGCGCGAATGCACTCAAGCAAACTCAAACAGCACAGCACGATGCGTATTTTTTTTAAATTGACAAAATAAATCAAAAATAAATCAAAAATAACAATAAGTGGAAAAGGCGAGAGTGCGCGAGCACACAGGAGCAAAGACAAGCAGCGCAGCTTGATGCGTAGTAAAAAAAAATAATAAATAGACAACTGGTCGACCTCATTAGAAATAAAAACCCAAAAGATTAGATAGACAAACAAACAAACACATAAATGTGGAGAGAAGGGCAGTGCGCGCAGGAGCAAAGGTAAACAGCAGACAGACCTGAATCCTTACCTTTACAAGGTCGACCTCAGAACTTTGTTCAGTTTGTCTCGGTGACGGATAATGGAAGGAAGGGCAGGCAACTGGTCGACTTCATTTAAATAAACAAATAAAAAATAAGATAAACTCTCAGAAATAGATAAATAATAACAAAAAAATTGTAAAGTGGAGAAAGCGAGAGCGCGCGAATGCACTCAAGCAAACACAAACAGCACAGCACAATGCGTATTTTTTTTTAAGTTGACAAAATAAATCAAAAATAAATCAAAAATAACAATAAGTGGAAAAGGCGAGAGTGCGCGAGCACACAGGAGCAAAGACAAGCAGCGCAGCTTGATGCGTAGTAAAAAAAATAATAAATAGACAACTGGTCTACCTCATTAGAAATAAAAACCCAAAAGATTAGATAGACAAACAAACAAACACATAAATGTGGAGAGAAGGGCAGTGCGCGCAGGAGCAAAGGTAAACAGCAGACAGACCTGAATCCTTATCTTTACAAGGTCGACCTCAGAACTTTGTTCAGTTTGTCTCGGTGACGGATAATGGAAGGAAGGGCAGGCAACTGGTCGACTTCATTTAAATAAACAAATAAAAAATAAGATAAACTCTCAGGAATAGATAAATAATAACAAAAAAATTGTAAAGTGGAGAAAGCGAGAGCGCGCGAATGCACTCAAGCAAACACAAACAGCACAGCACGATGCGTATTTTTTTTTAAATTGACAAAATAAATCAAAAATAAATCAAAAATAAAAATAAGTGGAAAAGGCGAGAGTGCGCGAGCACACAGGAGCAAAGACAAGCAGCGCAGCTTGATGCGTAGTAAAGAAAATAATAAATAGACAACTGGTCGACCTCATTAGAAATAAAAACCCAAAAGATTAGACAGACAAACAAACAAACACATAAATGTGGAGAGAAGGGCAGTGCGCGCAGGAGCAAAGGTAAACAGCAGACAGACATTAATCCTTATCTTTACAAGGTCGACCTCACACCTTTGTTCAGTTTGTCTCGGTGACGGATAATGGAAGGAAGGGCAGGCAACTGGTCGACTTCATTTAAATAAACAAATAAAAAATAAGATAAACTCTCAGGAATAGATAAATAATAACAAAAAAATTGTAAAGTGGAGAAAGCGAGAGCGCGCGAATGCACTCAAGCAAACACAAACAGCACAGCACGATGCGTATTTTTTTTTAAATTGACAAAATAAATCAAAAATAACAATAAGTGGAAAAGGCGAGAGTGCGCGAGCACACAGGAGCAAAGACAAGCAGCGCAGCTTGATGCGTAGTAAAAAAAATAATAAATAGACAACTGGTGGACCTCATTAGAAATAAAAACCCAAAAGATTATATAGACAAACAAACAAACACATAAATGTGGAGAGAAGGGCAGTGCGCACAGGAGCAAGGGTAAACAGCAGACAGATCTGAATCCTTATGTTTACAAGGTCGACCTCAGAACTTTGTTCAGTTTGTCTCGGTGACGGATAATGGAAGGAAGGGCAGGCAACTGGTCGACTTCACTTAAATCAACAAATAAAAAATAAGATAAACTCTCAGGAATAGATAAATCAAAACAAAAAAATTGTAAGGTGGAGAAAGCGAGAGCGCGCGAATGCACTCAAGCAAACACAAACAGCACAGCACGATGCGTATTTTTTTTAAATTGACAAAATAAATCAAAAATAAATCAAAAATAAAAATAAGTGGAAAAGGCGAGAGTGCGCGAGCACACAGGAGCAAAGACAAGCAGCGCAGCTTGATGCGTAGTAAAAAAAATAATAAATAGACAACTGGTCGACCTCATTAGAAATAAAAACCCAAAAGTTTAGATAGACAAACAAACAAACACATAAATGTGGAGAGAAGGGTAGTGCGGGAAGGAGCAAAGGTAAACAGCAGACAGACCTGAATCCTTATCTTTACAAGGTCGACCTCAGAACTTTGTTCAGTTTGTCTCGGTGACGGATAATGGAAGGAAGGGCAGGCAACTGGTCGACTTCATTTAAATAAACAAATAAAAAATAAGATAAACTCTCAGGAATAGATAAATAATAACAAAAAAAATTGTAAAGTGGAGAAAGCGAGAGCGCGCGAATGCACTCAAGCAAACACAAACAGCACAGCACGATGCGTATTTTTTTTTAAATTGACAAAATAAATCAAAAATAACAATAAGTGGAAAAGGCTAGAGTGCGCGAGCACACAGGAGCAAAGACAAGCAGCGCAGCTTGATGCGTAGTAAAAAAAATAATAAATAGACAACTGGTCGACCTCATTAGAAATAAAAACCCAAAAGATTAGATAGACAAACAAACAAACACATAAATGTGGAGAGAAGGGCAGTGCGCGCAGGAGCAAAGGTAAACAGCAGACAGACCTGAATCCTTACCTTTACAAGGTCGACCTCAGAACTTTGTTCAGTTTGTCTCGGTGACGGATAATGGAAGGAAGGGCAGGCAACTGGTCGACTTCATTTAAATAAACAAATAAACAATAAGATAAACTCTCAGGAATAGATAAATAATAAAAAAAATTGTAAAGTGGAGAAAGCGAGAGCGCGCGAATGCACTCAAGCAAACACAAACAGCACAGCACGATGCGTATTTTTTTTTTTAAATTGACAAAATAAATCAAAAATAAATCAAAAATTAAAATAAGTGTAAAAGGCGAGAGTGCGCGAGCACACAGGAGCAAAGACAAGCAGCGCAGCTTGATGCGTAGTAAAAAAAATAATAAATAGACAACTGGTCGACCTCATTAGAAATAAAAACCCAAAAGATTAGATAGACAAAGAAACAAACACATAAATGTGGAGAGAAGGGCAGTGCGCGCAGGAGCAAAGGTAAACAGCAGACAGACCTGAATCCTTATCTTTACAAGGTCGACCTCAGAACTTTGTTCAGTTTGTCTCGGTGACGGATAATGGAAGGAAGGGCAGGCAACTGGTCGACTTCATTTAAATAAACAAATAAAAAATAAGATAAACTCTCAGTAATAGATAAATAATAACAAAAAAATTGTAAAGTGGAGAAAGCGAGAGCGCGCGAATGCACTCAAGCAAACACAAACAGCACAGCATGATGCGTATTTTTTTAAATTGACAAAATAAATCAAATATAAATCAAAAATAAAAATAAGTGGAAAGGCGAAAGTGCGCGAGCACACAGGAGCAAACACAAGCAGCGCAGCTTGATGCGTAGTAAAAAAAATAATAAATAGACAACTGATCGACCTCATTAGAAATAAAAACCCAAAAGATTAGATAGACAAACAAACAAACAAATAAATGTGGAGAGAAGGGCAGTGCGCGCAGGAGCAAAGGTAACCAGCAGACAGACCTGCATCCTTATCTTTACAAGGTCGACCTCAGAACTTTGTTCAGTTTGTCTCGGTGACGGATAATGGAAGGAAGGGCAGGCAACTGGTCGACTTCATTTAAATAAACAAATAAAAAATAAGATAAACTCTCAGGAATAGATAAATAATAACAAAAACATTGTAAAGTGGAGAAAGCGAGAGCGCGCGAATGCACTCAAGCAAACACAAACAGCACAGCACGATGCGTATTTTTTTTAATTGACCAAATAAATCAAAAATAAATCAAAAATAAAATAAGTGGTAAAGGCGAGAGTGCGCGAGCACACAGGAGCAAAGACAAGCAGTGCAGCTTGATTCGTAGTAAAAAAAATAATAAATAGACAACTGGTCGACCTCATTAGAAATAAAAACCCAAAAGATTAGAGAGACAAACAAACAAACGCATAAATGTGGAGAGAAGGGTAGTGCGCGCAGGAGCAAAGGTAAACAGCAGACAGACCTGAATCCTTATCTTTACAAGGTCGACCTCAGAACTTTGTTCAGTTTGTCTCGGTGACGGATAATGGAAGGAAGGGCAGGCAACTGGTCGACTTCATTTAAATAAACAAATAAAAAATAAAATAAACTCTCAGGAATAGATAAATAATAACAAAAAAATTGTAAAGTGGAGAAAGCGAGAGCGCGCGAATGCACTCAAGCAAACACAAACAGCACAGCACGATGCGTATTTTATTTTAAAATTAAAAAAATAAATCAAAAATAAAAATAAGTGGAATAGGCGAGAGTGCGCGAGCATACAGGAGCAAAGACAAGCAGCGCAGCTTGATGCGTAGTAAAAAAAATAAAAAATAGACAACTGGTCGACCTCATTAGAAATAAAAACCCAAAAGATTAGATAGACAAACAAACAAACACATAATTGTGGAGAGAAGGGCAGTGCGCGCAGGAGCAAAGGTAAACAGCAGACAGACCTGAATCCTTATCTTTACAAGGTCGACCTCAGAACTTTGTTCAGTTTGTCTCGGTGACGGATAATGGAAGGAAGGGCAGGCAACTGGTCGACTTCATTTAAATAAACAAATAAAAAATAAGATAAACTCTCAGGAATAGATAAATAATAAGAAAAAAATTGTAAAGTGGAGAAAGCGAGAGCGCGCGAATGCACTCAAGCAAACACAAACAGCACAGCACGATGCGTATTTTTTTTTTAATTGACAAAATAAATAAAAAATAAATCAAAAATAAAAATAAGTGGAAAAGGCGAGAGTGTGAGAGCACACAGGAGCAAAGACAAGCAGCGCAGCTTGATGCGTAGTAAAAAAAATAATAAATAGACAACTGGTCGACCTCATTAGAAATAAAAACCCAAAAGATTAGATAGACAAACAAACAAACACATAAATGTGGAGAGAAGTGCAGTGCGCGCAGGAGCAAAGGTAAACAGCAGACAGACCTGAATCCTTATATTTACAAGGTCGACCTCAGAACTTTGTTCAGTTTGTCTCGGTGACGGATAATGGAAGGAAGGGCAGGCAACTGGTCGACTTCATTTAAATAAAGAAATATAAAATAAGATAAACTCTCAGGAATAGATAAATAATAACAAAAAAATTGTAAAGTGGAGAAAGCGAGAGCGCGCGAATGCACTCAAGCAAACACAAACAGCACAGCACGATGCGTATTTTTTTTAATTGACAAAATAAATAAAAAATAAATCAAAAATAAAAATAAGTGGAAAAGGCGAGAGTGTGCGAGCACCCAGGAGCAAAGACAAGCAGCGCAGCTTGATGCGTAGTAAAAAAATAATAAATAGACAACTGGTCGACCTCATTAGAAATAAAAACCCAAAAGATTAGATAGACAAACAAACACATAAATGTGGAGAGAAGGGCAGTGCGCGCAGGAGCAAAGGTAAACAGCAGACAGACCTGAATCCTTATCTTTACAAGGTCGACCTCAGAACTTTGTTCAGTTTGTCTCGGTGACGGATAATGGAAGGAAGGGCAGGCAACTGGTCGACTTCATTTAAATAAACAAATAAAAAATAAGATAAACTCTCAGGAATAGATAAATAATAACAAAAAAATTGTAAAGTGCAGAAAGCGAGAGCGGGCGAATGCACTCAAGCAAACACAAACAGCACAGCACGATGCGTATTTTTTTTTAAATTGACAAAATAAATCAAAAATAAATCAAAAATAACAATAAGTGGAAAAGGCGAGAGTGCGCCAGCACACAGGAGCAAAGACAAGCAGCGCAGCTTGATGCGTAGTAAAAAAAATAATAAATAGACAACTGGTCGACCTCAATAGAAATAAAAACCCAAAAGATTAGATAGACAAACAAACAAACACATAAATGTGGAGAGAAGGGCAGTGCGCGCAGGAGCAAAGGTAAACAGCAGACAGACCTGAATCCTTACCTTTACAAGGTCGACCTCAGAACTTTGTTCAGTTTGTCTCGGTGACGGATAATGGAAGGAAGGGCAGGCAACTGGTCGACTTCATTTAAATAAACAAATAAACAATAAGATAAACTCTCAGGAATAGATAAATAATAAGAAAAAAATTGTAAAGTGGAGAAAGCGAGAGCGCGCGAATGCACTCAAGCAAACACAAACAGCACAGCACGATGCGTATTTTTTTTTTAATTGACAAAATAAATAAAAAATACATCAAAAATAAAAATAAGTGGAAAGGCGAGAGTGTGAGAGCACACAGGAGCAAAGACAAGCAGCGCAGCTTGATGCGTAGTAAAAAAAATAATAAATAGACAACTGGTCGACCTCATTAGAAATAAAAACCCAAAAGATTAGATAGACAAACAAACAAACACATAAATGTGGAGAGAAGGGCAGTGCGCGCAGGAGCAAAGGTAAACAGCAGACAGACCTGAATCCTTATCTTTACAAGGTCGACCTCAGAACTATGTTCAGTTTGTCTCGGTGACGGATAATGGAAGGAAGGGCAGGCAACTGGTCGACTTCATTTAAATAAACAAATAAAAAATAAGATAAACTCTCAGGAATAGATAAAAAATAACAAAAAATTGTAAAGTGGAGAAAGCGAGAGCGCGCGAATGCACTCAAGCAAACACAAACAGCACAGCACGAGGGGTATTTTTTTTTAAATTGACAAAATAAATCAAAAATAACAATAAGTGGAAAAGGCGAGAGTGCGCGAGCACACAGGAGCAAAGACAAGCAGCGCAGCTTGATGCGCAGTAAAAAAAATAATAAATAGACAACTGGTGGACCTCATTAGAAATAAAAACCCAAAAGATTAGATAGACAAACAAACAAACACATAAATGTGGAGAGAAGGGCAGTGCGCACAGGAGCAAGGGTAAACAGCAGACAGATCTGAATCCTTATGTTTACAAGGTCGACCTCAGAACTTTGTTCAGTTTGTCTCGGTGACGGATAATGGAAGGAAGGGCAGGCAACTGGTCGACTTCACTTAAATCAACAAATAAAAAATAAGATAAACTCTCAGGAATAGATAAATCAAAACAAAAAAATTGTAAGGTGGAGAAACGAGAGCGCGCGAATGCACTCAAGCAAACACAAACAGCACAGCACGATGCGTATTTTTTTTTAAATTGACAAAATAAATCAAAAATAAATCAAAAATAAAAATAAGTGGAAAAGGCGAGAGTGCGCGAGCACACAGGAGCAAAGACAAGCAGCGCAGCTTGATGCGTAGTAAAAAAATAATAAATAGACAACTGGTCGACCTCATTATAAATAAAAACCCAAAAGATTAGATAGACAAACAAACAAACACATAAATGTGGAGAGAAGGGCAGTGCGCGCAGGAGCAAAGGTAAACAGCAGACAGACCTGAATCCTTATCTTTACAAGGTCGACCTCAGAACTTTGTTCAGTTTGTCTCGGTGACGGATAATGGAAGGAAGGGCAGGCAACTGGTCGACTTCATTTAAATAAACAAATAAAAAATAAGATAAACTCTCAGGAATAGATAAATAATAACAAAAAAATTGTAAAGTGCAGAAAGCGAGAGCGAGGGAATGCACTCAAGCAAACACAAACAGCACAGCACGATGCGTTTTATTTTTAAGTTGACAAAATAAATCAAAAATAAATCAAAAATAACAATAAGTGGAAAAGGCGAGAGTGCGCGAGCACACAGGAGCAAAGACAAGCAGCGCAGCTTGATGCGTAGTAAAAAAAATAATAAATAGACAACTGGTCTACCTCATTAGAAATAAAAACCCAAAAGATTAGATAGACAAACAAACAAACACATAAATGTGGAGAGAAGGGCAGTGCGCGCAGGAGCAAAGGTAAACAGCAGACAGACTTGAATCCTTATCTTTACAAGGTCGACCTCAGAACTTTGTTCAGTTTGTCTCGGTGACGGATAATGGAAGGAAGGGCAGGCAACTGGTCGACTTCATTTAAATAAACAAATAAAAAATAAGATAAACTCTCAGGAATAGATATATAATAACAAAAAAATTGTAAAGTGGAGAAAGCGAGAGCGTGCGAATTCACTCACGCAAACACAAACAGCACAGCACGATGCGTATTTTTTTTAAAAATTGACAAAATAAATCAAAAATAAATCAAAAATAAAAATAAGTGGAAAAGGCGAGAGTGCGCGAGCACACAGGAGCAAAGACAAGCAGCGCAGCTTGATGCGTAGTAAAAAAAATAATAAATAGACAACTGGTCGACCTCATTAGATATAAAAACCCAAAAGATTAGATAGACAAACAAACAAACACATAAATGTGGAGAGAATGGCAGTGCGCGCAGGAGCAAAGGTAAACAGCAGACAGACCTAAATCCTTATCTTTACAAGGTCGACCTCAGAACTTTGTTCAGTTTGTCTCGGTGACGGATAATGGAAGGAAGGGCAGGCAACTGGTCGACTTCATTTAAGTAAACAAATAAAAAATAAGATAAACTCTCAGGAATAGATAAATAATAACAAAAAAATTGTAAAGTGGAGAAAGCGAGAGCGCGCGAATGCACTCAAGCAAACACAAACAGCACAACACGATGCGTATTTTTTTTTAAATTGACAAAATAAATCAAAAATAAATCAAAAATAAAAATAAGTGGAAAAGGCCAGAGTGCCCGAGCACACAGGAGCAAAGACAAGCAGCGCAGCTTGATGCGTAGTAAAAAAAATAATAAATAGACAACTGGTCGACCTCATTAGAAATAAAAACCCAAAAGACTAGATAGACAAACAAACAAACACATAAATGAGGAGAGAATGGCAGTGCACGCAGGAGCAAAGGTAAACAGCAGACAGACCTCAATCCTTATCTTTACAAGGTCGACCTCAGAACTTTGTTCACTTTGTCTCGGTGACGGATAATGGAAGGAAGGGCAGGCAACTGGTCGACTTCATTTAAATAAACAAATAAAAAATAAGATAAACTCTCAGGAATAGATAAATAATAACAAAAGAATTGTAAAGTGGAGAAAGCGAGAGCGCGCGAATGCACTCAAGCAAACACAAACAGCACAGCACGATGCGTATTTTTTTTTTAAATTGACAAAATAAATCAAAAATAAAAATAAGTGGAAAAGGCGAGAGTGCGCGAGCACACAGGAGCAAAGACAAGCAGCGCAGCTTGAATCGTAGTAAAAAAAATAATAAATAGACAACTGGTCGACCTCATTAGAAATAAAAACCCAAAAGATTAGATAGACAAACAAAAAAACACATAAATGTGGAGAGATGGGCACTGCGCGCAGGAGCAAAGGTAAACAGCAGACAGACCTGAATCCTTATCTTTACAAGGTCGACCTCAGAACTTTGTTCAGTTTGTCTCGGTGACGGATAATGGAAGGAAGGGCAGGCAACTGGTCGACTTCATTTAAATAAACAAATAAAAAATAAGATAAACTCTCAGGAATAGATAAATCATAACAAAGAAATTGTAACGTGGAGAAAGCGAGAGCGCGCGAATGCACTCAAGCAAACACAAACAGCACAGCACGATGCGTATTTTTTTATATTGACAACATAAATCAAAAATAAATCAAAAATAACAATAAGTGGAAAAGGCGAGAGTGCGCGAGCACACAGCAGCAAAGACAAGCAGCGCAGCTTGATGCGTAGTAAAAAAAATAATAAATAGACAACTGGTCGACCTCATTAGAAATAAAAACCAAAAAGATTAGATAGACAAACAAACAAACACATAAATGTGGAGAGAAGGGCAGTGCGGGCAGGAGCAAAGGTAAACAGCAGACAGACCTCAATCCTTATCTTTACAAGGTCGACCTAAGAACTTTGTTCAGTTTGTATCGCTGACGGATAATGGAAGGAAGGGCAGGCAACTGGTCGACTTCATTTAAGTAAACAAATAAAAAATAAGATAAACTCTCAGGAATAGATAAATAATAACAAAAAAATTGTAAAGTGGAGAAAGCGAGAGCGCGCGAAAGCACTCAAGCAAACACAAACAGCACAGCACGATGCGTATTTTTTTTTAAATTGACAAAATAAATAAAAAATAAATCAAAAATAAAAATAAGTGGAAAAGGCGAGAGTGTGAGAGCACACAGGAGCAAAGACAAGCAGCGCAGCTTGATGCGTAGTAAAAAAAATAATAAATAGACAACTGGTCGACCTCATTAGAAATAAAAACCCAAAAGATTAGATAGACAAACAAACAAACACATAAATGTGGAGAGAAGGGCACTGCGCGCAGGAGCAAAGGTAAACAGCAGACAGACCTGAATCCTTATCTTTACAAGGTCGACCTCAGAACTTTGTTCAGTTTCTCTCGGTGACGGATAATGGAAGGAAGGGCAGGCAACTGGTCGACTTCTTTTAAATAAAGAAATAAAAAATAAGATAAACTCTCAGGAATAGATAAATAATAACAAAAAAATTGTAAAGTGGAGAAAGCGAGAGCGCGCGAAAGCACTCAAGCAAACACAAACAGCACAGCACGATGCGAATTTTTTTTTAAATTGACAAAATAAATAAAAAAAAAATCAAAAATAAAAATAAGTGGAAAAGGCGAGAGTGTGCGAGCACCCAGGAGCAAAGACAAGCAGCGCAGCTTGATGCGTAGTAAAAAAATAATAAATAGACAACTGGTCGACCTCATTAGAAATAAAAACCCAAAAGATTAGATAGACAAACAAACAAACACATAAATGTGGAGAGAAGGGCAGTGCGCGCAGGAGCAAAGCTAAACAGCAGACAGACCTGAATACTTATCTTTACAAGGTCGACCTCAGAACTTTGTTCAGTTTGTCTCGGTGACGGATAATGGAAGGAAGGGCAGGCAACTGGTCGACTTCATTTAAATAAACAAATAAAAAATAAGATAAACTCTCAGGAATAGATAAATAATAACAAAAAAATTGTAAAGTGCAGAAAGCGAGAGCGCGCGAATGCACTCAAGCAAACTCAAACAGCACAGCACGATGCGTATTTTTTTTTAAATTGACAAAATAAATCAAAAATAAATCAAAAATAACAATAAGTGGAAAAGGCGAGAGTGCGCGAGCACACAGGAGCAAAGACAAGCAGCGCAGCTTGATGCGTAGTAAAAAAAATAATAAATAGACAACTGGTCGACCTCATTAGAAATAAAAACCCAAAAGATTAGATAGACAAACAAACAAACACATAAATGTGGAGAGAAGGGCAGTGCGCGCAGGAGCAAAGGTAAACAGCAGACAGACCTGAATCCTTACCTTTACAAGGTCGACCTCAGAACTTTGTTCAGTTTGTCTCGGTGACGGATAATGGAAGGAAGGGCAGGCAACTGGTCGACTTCATTTAAATAAACAAATAAAAAATAAGATAAACTCTCAGAAATAGATAAATAATAACAAAAAAATTGTAAAGTGGAGAAAGCGAGAGCGCGCGAATGCACTCAAGCAAACACAAACAGCACAGCACAATGCGTATTTTTTTTTAAGTTGACAAAATAAATCAAAAATAAATCAAAAATAACAATAAGTGGAAAAGGCGAGAGTGCGCGAGCACACAGGAGCAAAGACAAGCAGCGCAGCTTGATGCGTAGTAAAAAAAATAATAAATAGACAACTGGTCTACCTCATTAGAAATAAAAACCCAAAAGATTAGATAGACAAACAAACAAACACATAAATGTGGAGAGAAGGGCAGTGCGCGCAGGAGCAAAGGTAAACAGCAGACAGACCTGAATCCTTATCTTTACAAGGTCGACCTCAGAACTTTGTTCAGTTTGTCTCGGTGACGGATAATGGAAGGAAGGGCAGGCAACTGGTCGACTTCATTTAAATAAACAAATAAAAAATAAGATAAACTCTCAGGAATAGATAAATAATAACAAAAAAATTGTAAAGTGGAGAAAGCGAGAGCGCGCGAATGCACTCAAGCAAACACAAACAGCACAGCACGATGCGTATTTTTTTTTAAATTGACAAAATAAATCAAAAATAAATCAAAAATAAAAATAAGTGGAAAAGGCGAGAGTGCGCGAGCACACAGGAGCAAAGACAAGCAGCGCAGCTTGATGCGTAGTAAAGAAAATAATAAATAGACAACTGGTCGACCTCATTAGAAATAAAAACCCAAAAGATTAGACAGACAAACAAACAAACACATAAATGTGGAGAGAAGGGCAGTGCGCGCAGGAGCAAAGGTAAACAGCAGACAGACATGAATCCTTATCTTTACAAGGTCGACCTCACACCTTTGTTCAGTTTGTCTCGGTGACGGATAATGGAAGGAAGGGCAGGCAACTGGTCGACTTCATTTAAATAAACAAATAAAAAATAAGATAAACTCTCAGGAATAGATAAATAATAACAAAAAAATTGTAAAGTGGAGAAAGCGAGAGCGCGCGAATGCACTCAAGCAAACACAAACAGCACAGCACGATGCGTATTTTTTTTAAAATTGACAAAATAAATCAAAAATAAATCAAAAATAAAAATAAGTGGAAAAGGCGAGAGTGCGCGAGAACACAGGAGCAAAGACAAGCAGCGCAGCTTGATGCGTAGTAAAAAAAATAATAAATAGACAACTGGTCGACCTCATTAGAAATAAAAACCCAAAAGATTAGATAGACAAACAAACAAACACATAAATGTGGAGAGAAGGGCAGTGCGCGCAGGAGCAAAGGTAAACAGCACACAGACCTGAATCCTTATCTTTACAAGGTCGACCTCAGAACTTTGTTCAGTTTGTCTCGGTGACGGATAATGGAAGGAAGGGCAGGCAACTGGTCGACCTCATTTCAATAAACAAATAAAAAATAAGATAAACTCTCAGGATTAGATAAATAATAACAAAAAAATTGTAAAGTGGAGAAAGCGAGAGCGTGCGAATGCACTCAAGCAAACACAAACAGCACAGCACGATGCGTATTTTTTTTAATTGACAAAATAAATCAAAAATAAATCAAAAATAAAAATAAGTGGAAAAGGCGAGAGTGCGCGAGCACACAGGAGCAAAGACAAGCAGCGCAGCTTGATGCGTAGTAAAAAAAATAATAAATAGACAACTGGACGACCTCATTAGAAATAAAAACCCAAAAGATTAGATAGACAAACAAACAAACACATAAATGTGGAGAGAAGGGCAGTGCGCGCAGGAGCAAAGGTAAACAGCAGACAGACCTGAATCCTTATCTTTACAAGGTCGACCTCACAACTTTGTTCAGTTTGTCTCGGTGACGGATAATGGAAGGAAGGGCAGGCAACTGGTCGACTTCATTTAAATAAACAAATTAAAAATAAGATAAACTCTCAGGAAAAGATAAATAATAACAAAAAAATTGTAAAGTGGAGAAAGCGAGAGCGCGCGAATGCACTCAAGCAAACACAAACAGCACAGCACGATGCGTATTTTTTTTAAAATTGACAAAATAAATCAAAAATAAAAATAAGTGGAAAAGGCGAGAGTGCGCGAGCACACAGGAGCAAAGACAAGCAGCGCAGCTTGATGCGTAGTAAAAAAAATAATAAATAGACAACTGGTCGACTCATTAGAAATAAAAACCCAAAAGATTAGATAGACAAACAAACAAACACATAAATGTGGAGAGAAGGGCAGTGCGTGCAGGAGCAAAGGTAAACAGCAGACAGACCTGAATCCTTATCTTTACAAGTTCGACCTCAGAACTTTGTTCAGTTTGTCTCGGTGACGGATAATGGAAGGCAGGGCAGGCAACTGGTCGACTTCATTTAAATAAACAAATAAAAAATAAGATAAACTCTCAGGAATAGATAAATAATAACAAAAAAATTGTAAAGTGGAGAAAGCGAGAGCGCGAATGCACTCAAGCAAACACAAACACCACGGCACGATGCGTATTTTTTTTTTAAATTGACAAAATAAATAAAAAATATATCAAAAATAAAATAAGTGGAAAAGGCGAGAGTGCTCGAGCACACAGGAGCAAAGACAAGCAGCGCAGCTTGATGCGTAGTAAAAAAAATAATAAATAGACAACTGGTCGACCTCATTAGAAATAAAAACCAAAAGATTAGATAGACAAACAAACAAACACATAAATGTGGAGAGAAGGGCAGTGCGCGCAGGAGCAAAGGTAAACAGCAGACAGACCTGAATCCTTATCTTTACAAGGTCGACCTCAGAACTTTGTTCAGTTAGTCTCGGTGACAGATAATGGAAGGAAGGGCAGGAAACTGGTCGACTTCATTCAAATAAACAAATAAAAAATAAGATAAACTCTCAGGAATAGATAAATAATAACAAAAAAATTGTAAAGTGGAGAAAGCGGAGGAGCGCGCGAATGCACTCAAGCAAACACAAACAGCACAGCACGATGCGTATTTTTTTTAAAAATTGACAAAATAAATCAAAAAGAAATCAAAAATAAAAATATGTGGAAAAGGCGGAGAGTGCGCGAGCACACAGGTGCAAAGTCAAGCAGCGCAGCTTCATGCGTAGTAAAAAAAATAATAAATAGACAACTGGTCGACCTCATTAGAAATAAAAACCCAAAAGATTAGATAGACAAACAAACAAACACATACATGTGGAGAGAAGGGCAGTGCGCGCAGGAGCAAAGGTAAACAGCAGACAGACCTGAATCCTTATCTTTACAAGGTCGACCTCAGAACTTTGTTCAGTTTGTCTCGGTGACGGATAATGGAAAGAAGGGCAGGCAACTGGTCGACTTCATTTAAATAAACAAATAAAAAATAAGGTAAACTCTCAGGAATAGATAAATAATAACAAAAATTGTAAAGTGGAGAAAGAGAGAGCGCGCTAATGCACTCAAGCAAACACAAACAGCACAGCACGATGCGTATTTTTTTTAAATTGACAAAATAAATCAAAAATAAATCAAAAATAAAAATAAGTGGGAAAGGCGAGAGTGCGCGAGCACACAGGAGCAAAGACAAGCAGCGCAGCTTGATGCGTAGTAAAAAAAATAATAAATAGACAAGCTGGTCGACCTCATTAGAAATAAAAACCCAAAAGATTAGATAGACAAACAAACAAACAAATAAATGTGGAGAGAAGGGCAGTGCGCGCAGGAGCAAAGGTAAACAGCAGACAGACCTGCATCCTTATCTTTACAAGGGCGACCTCAGAACTTTGTTCAGTTTATCTCGGTGACGGATAATGGAAGGAAGGGCAGGCAACTGGTCGACTTCATTTAAATAAACAAATAAAAAATAAGATAAACTCTCAGGAATAGATAAATAATAACAAAAACATTGTAAAGTGGAGAAAGCGAGGAGCGCGCGAATGCACTCAAGCAAACACAAACAGCACAGCACGATGCGTATTTTTTTTAATTGACCAAATAAATCAAAAATAAATCAAAAATAAAATAAGTGGTAAAGGCGAGAGTGCGCGAGCACACAGGAGCAAAGACAAGCAGTTCAGCTTGATTCGTAGTAAAAAAAATAATAAATAGACAACTGGTCGACCTCATTAGAAATAAAAACCCAAAAGATTAGAGAGACAAACAAACAAACGCATAAATGTGGAGAGAAGGGTAGTGCGCGCAGGGGCAAAGGTAAACAGCAGACAGACCTGAATCCTTATCTTTACAAGGTCGACCTCAGAACTTTGTTCAGTTTGTCTCGGTGACGGATAATGGAAGGAAGGGCAGGCAACTGGTAGACTTCATTTAAATAAACAAATAAAAAATAAGATAAACTCTCAGGAATAGATAAATAATAACAAAAAAAATTGTAAAGTGGAGAAAGCGAGAGCGCGCGAATGCACTCAAGCAAACACAAACAGCACAGCACGATGCGTATTTTATTTTAAAATTGAAAAAATAAATCAAAAATAAAAATAAGTGGAATAGGCGAGAGTGCGCGAGCATACAGGAGCAAAGACAAGCAGCGCAGCTTGATGCGTAGTAAAAAAAATAATAAATAGACAACTGGTCGACCTCATTAGAAATAAAAACCCAAAAGATTAGATAGACAAACAAACAAACACATAATTGTGGAGAGAAGGGCAGTGCGCGCAGGAGCAAAGGTAACCAGCAGACAGTCCTGAATCCTGATCTTTACAAGGTCGACCTCAGAACTTTGTTCAGTTTGTCTCGGTGACGGATATGGAAGGAAGGGCAGGCAACTGGTCGACTTCATTTAAATAAACAAATAAAAAATAAGATAAACTCTCAGGAATAGATAAATAATAACAAAAAAATTGTAAAGTGGAGAAAGCGGAGAGCGCGCGAATGCACTCAAGCAAACACAAACAGCACAGAACGATGCGTATTTTTTTTAAAAATTGAAAAAATAAATCAAAAATAAATCAAAAATAAAAATAAGTGGAAAAGGCGAGAGTGCGCGAGCACACAGGAGCAAAGACAAGCAGCGCAGCTTGATTCGTAGTAAAAAAATAATAAATAGACAACTGGTCGACCTCATTAGAAATAAAACCCAAAAGATTAAATAGACAAACAAACAAACACATAAATGTGGAGAGAAGGGCAATGCGCGCAGGGGCAAAGGTAAGCAGCAGACAGACCTGAATACTTATCTTTACAAGGTCGACCTCAGTACTTTGTTCAGTTTGTCTCGGTGACGGATAATGGAAGGCAGGGCAGGCAACTGGTCGAATTCATTTAAATAAACAAATAAAAAATAAGATAAACTCTCAGGAATATATAAATAATAACAAAAATATTGAAAAGTGGAGAAAGCGAGAGCGCGCGAATGCACTCAAGCAAACACAAACAGCATAGCACGATGCGTACTTTTTTTTTAATTTGACAAAATAAATCAAAAATAAAAATAAGTGGAAAAGGCGAGAGTGCGCGAGCACACAGGAGCAAAGCCAAGCAGCGCAGCTTGATGCGTAGTAAAAAAAATAATAAATAGACAACTGGTCGACCTCATTAGAAATAAAAACCCAAAAGATTAGATAGACACACAAACAAACACATAAATGTGGAGAGAAGGGCAGTGCGCGCAGGAGCAAAGGTAAACAGCAGACAGACCTGAATCCTTATCTTTACAAGGTCGACCTCAGAACTTTGTTCACTTTGTCTCGGTGACGGATAATGGAAGGAAGGGCAGGCAACTGGTCGACTTCATTTAAATAAACAAATAAAAAATAAGATAAACTCTCAGGAATAGATAAATAATAACAAAAAAATTGTAAAGTGCAGAAAGCGAGAGCGCGCGAATGCACTCAAGCAAACACAAACAGCACAGCACGATGCGTATTTTTTTTTAAATTGACAAAATAAATCAAAAATAAATCAAAATCAAAATAAGTGGAAAAGGCGAGAGTGCGCGAGCACACAGGAGCAAAGACAAGCAGCGCAGCTTGATGCGTAGTAAAAAAATAATAAATAGACAACTGGTCGACCTCATTAGAAATAAAAACCCAAAAGATTAGATA
>NW_025957282.1:0-37633 GCF_023159225.1 Perognathus longimembris pacificus | reverse complement strand
GTAATTACACAGGGGAAAGGATAATGTACTGGGAACTCCTCAGAAGAATCTGATTTGTGGTGAGGGGAGAGAGATTAAAAGCTCATTTAGGAACGACATGAACATGATGCGTAGGTAGCTGTTTATCAGTAAATATCTCCACTGTGATTAAGGAAAGCAGTAGCTTAATAAATTAAGTACTTCCTGGTATGGTTTACTGTACTGGTAACTCCCCAAAAGAATCTGGATTGTGGTGAGGGAACAGAGAAAAAAGCTCATTTAGGACCTGCACTTATGAAGGGGGTAGGCAGCTGTATATCAGGGAGTAAACCTTCTGAGAATAAAAACAGCTGGAGCTTGTTAAGGTAATTACACAGGGGAAAGGATAATGTACTCGGAACTCCTCAGAAGAATCTGATTTGTGGTGAGGGGAGAGAGATAAAAGCTCATTTAGGAACGACATGAACATGCTGCGTACGTAGCTGTTTATCAGTAAATATCTCCACTGAGATTAAGAAAGGCAGTAGCTTAATAAATTAAGTACTTCCTGGTATGGTTACTGTACTGGTAACTCCCCAAAAGAATCTGGATTGTGGTGAGGGAACAGAGAAAAAAGCTCATTTAGGACCTGCACTTTCGAAGGGGGGTAGGCAGCTGTATATCTGGAGTAAACCTTCTGAGAATAAAAACAGCTGGAGCTTGTTAAGGTAATTACACAGGGGAAAGGATAATGTACTGGGAAATCCTCTGAAGAATCTGATTTGTGGTGAGGGGAGAGAGATAAAAGCTCATTAATAACGACATGAACATGCTACGTACGTAGCTGTTTATAAGTAAATATCTCCACTGAGATTAAGAAAAGCAGTAGCTTAACAAATTAAGTACTTCCTGGTATGGTTACTGTACTGGTAACTCCCCAAAAGAATCTGCATTGTTGTGAGGGAATAGAGAATAAAGCTCATTTAGGACCTGCACTTACGAAGGGGGTAGGCAGCTGTATATCAGGGATTAAACCTTCTGAGAATAAAAACAGCTGGAGCTTGTTAAGGTAATTACACAGGAGAAAGGGTAATGTACTGGGAACTCCTCAGAAGAATATGATTTGTGGTGAGGGGAGAGGAGGATAAAAGCTCATTTAGGAACGACATGAATATGCTGCGTAGGTAGCGGTTTATCAGTAAATATCTCCACTGAGATTAAGAAAAGCAGTAGCTTAATAAATTAAGTACTTCCTGGTATGGTTCCTGTACCGGTAACTCCCCAAAAGAATCTGGATTGTGGTGAGGGAACAGAGAAAAAAGCTCATTTAGGACCTGCACTTACCAAGGGGTTAGGAAGCTGTATATCGGGGAGTAAACCTTGTGAGAATAAAAACAGCTGGAGCTTGTTAAGGTAATTACACAGGGGAAAGGATAATGTACTGGGAACTCCTCAGAAGTATCTGATTTGTGGTGAGGGGAGAGAGATAAAAGCTCATTTAGGAACGACATGAACATGCTGCGTACGTAGCTGTTTATCAGTAAATATCTCCACTGAGATTAAGAAAAGCAGTAGCTTAATAAATTAAGTACTTCCTGGTATGGGTACTGTACTGGTAACTCCCCAAAAGAATATGGATTGTGGTGAGGGAACAGAGAAAAAAGCTCATTTAGGACCTGCACTTACGAAGGGGGTAGGCAGCTGTATATCAGGGAGTAAACCTTCTGAGAATAAAAACAGCTGGATCTTGTTAAGGTAATTACACAGGGCAAAGGATAATGTACTGGGAACTCATTCAGAAGAATCTGATTTGTGGTGAGGGGAGAGAGAAAAAAGCTCATTTAGGAAGGACATGAACATGCTGCGTAGGTAGCTGTTTATCAGTAAATATCTCCACTGAGATTAAGAAAAGCAGTAGCTTAATAAATTAAGTACTTCCTGGTATGGTTACTGTACTGGTAACTCCCAAATGAATCTGGATTGTGGTGAGATAACAGAGAAAAAAGCTCATTTAGGATCTTAACTTACGAAGGGGTAGGCAGCTGTATATCAGGGAGTAAACCTTCTGAGAATAAAAACAGCAGGAGCTTGTTAAGGTAATTACACAGGGGAAAGGATAATGTACTGGGAACTCCTCAGAAGAATCTGATTTGTGGTGACGGGAGAGAGATAAAAGCTCATTTAGGAACGACATGAACATGCTGTGTAGGTAGCTGTTTATCAGTAAATATCTCCACTGAGATTAAGAAAAGCAGTAGCTTAATAAATTAAGTACTTCCTGGTATGGTTACTATACTGGTAACTCCCCAAAAGAATCTGGATTGTGGTGAGGGAACATAGATAAAAGCTCATTTGGGACCTGCACTTATGAAGGGGGTAGGCAGCAGTATATCAGGGAGTAAACCTTCTGAGAATAAAAACAGCTGGAGCTTGTTAAGGTAATTACACAGGGGAAAGGATAATGTACTGGGAACTCCTCAGAAGAATCTGATTTGTGGTGAGGGGAGAGAGATAAAAGCTCATTTAGGAACGACATGAACATGATGCGTAGGTAGCTGTTTATCAGTACATATCTCCACTGAGATTAAGAAAAGCAGTAGCTTAATAATTAAGTACTTCCTGGTAAGGTTACTGTACTGGTAACTCCCCAAAAGAATCTGGATTGTGGTGAGGGAACAGAGAAAAAAGCCTCATTAAGACCTGCACTTACGAAGGGGTAGGCAGCTGTGTATCAGGGAGGTAAACCTTCTGAGAATAAAAACAGCTATAGCTTGTTAAGTTAATTACACAGGGGAAAGGATAATGTACTGGGAACTCCTCAGAAGAATCTGATTTGTGGTGAGGGGAGAGAGATAAAAGCTCATTTAGGAACGACATGAACTTGCTGCGTAGGTAGCTGTTTATCAGTAAATATCTCCACTGAGATTAAGAAAAGCAGTAGCTTAATAATTAAGTACTTCCTGGTAAGGTTACTGTACTGGTAACTCCCCCAAAAGAATCTGGATTGTGGTGAGGGAACAGAGAAAAAAGCTCATTAAGACCTGCACTTACGAAGGGGTAGTCAGCTGTGTATCAGGGAGTAAACCCTTCTGAGAATAAAAACAGCTATAGCCTTGTTAAGTTAATTACACAGGGGAAAGGATAATGTACTGGGAACTCCTCAGAAGAATCTGATTTGTGGTGAGGGGGAGAGAGATAAAAGCTCATTTAGGAACGACATGAACATGCTGCGTAGGTAGCTGTTTATCAGTAAATATCTCAACTGAGATTAAGAAAAGCAGTAGCTTAATAAATTAAGTACTTCCTGGTATGGTTACTGTACTGGTAACTCCCCAAAGAATCTGGATTGTGGTGAGGGAACAGAGAAAAAAGCTCATTAAGACCTGCACTTACGAAGGGGTAGGCAGCTGTGTATCAGGGAGTAAACCTTCTGAGAATAAAAACAGCTATAGCTTGTTAAGTTAATTACACAGGGGAAAGGATAAAGTACTGGGAACTCTCAGAAGAATCTGATTTGTGGTGAGGGGAGAGAGATTAAAGCTCATTTAGGAACGACATGAATATGCTGCGTAGGTAGCTGTTGATCAGTAAATATCTCACTGAGATTAAGAAAAGCAGTAGCTAAATAAATTAAGTACTTCCTGGTATGGTTACTGTACTGGTAACTCCCAAAATGAACCTGGATTGTGGTGAGGGAACAGAGAAAAAAGCTCATTTAGGACCTGCACTTACGAAGGGGGTAGGCAGCTGTATATCAGGGAGTAAACCTTCTGAGAATAATAAGAGCTGGAGCTTGTTAAGGTAATTACACAGGGGAAAGGATAATGTACTGGGAACTCCTCAGAAGTATCTGATTTGTGGTGAGGGGAGAGAGATAAAAGCTCATTTATGAACGACATGAACATGCTGCACACATAGCTGTTTATCAGTAAATATCTCCACTGAGATTAAGAAAAGCAGTAGCTTAATAAATTAAGTACTTCCTGGTATGGTTACTGTACTGGTAACTCCCCAAAAGAATCTGGATTGCTTTGAGGGAAGAGAGAAAAAAGCTCATTTAGGACTGCACTTACGAAGGGGGTAGGAAGCTGTATATCAGGGAGTAAACCTTCTGAGAATAAAAACAGCTGGAGCTTGTTAAGGTAATTACACAGGGGAAAGGCATAATGTACTGGGAACTCCTCAGAAGAATCTGATTAGTGGTGAGGGGAGAGAGATAAAAGCACATTTATGAACGACATGAACATGCTGCGTAGGTAGCTGTTTATCAGTAAATATCTCCACTGAGATTAAGAAAAGCAGTAGCTTAATAAATTAAGTACTTCCTGGTATGGTTAGTGTACTGGTAACTCCCAAAAGAATCGGGATTGTGGTGAGGGAACAGAGAAAAAAGCTCATTTAGGACCTGCACATAAGAAGGGGGTAGGCAGCAGTATATCAGGGAGTAAACCTTCTGAGAATAAAAACAGCAGGAGCTTGTTAAGGTAATTACACAGGGGAAAGGATAATGTACTGGGAACTCCTCAGAAGAATCTGATTTGTGGTGACGGGAGAGAGATAAAAGCTCATTTAGGAACGACATGAACATGCTGCGTAGGTAGCTGTTTATCAGTAAATATCTCCACTGAGATTAAGGCAAAGCAGTAGCTTAATAAATTAAGTACTTCCTGGTATGGTTACTATACTGGTAACTCCCCAAAAGAATCTGGATTGTGGTGAGGGAACAGAGATAAAAGCTCATTTGGGACCTGCACTTATGAAGGGGGTAGGCAGCAGTATATCAGGGAGTAAACCTTCTGAGAATAAAAACAGCTGGAGCTTGTTAAGGTAATTACACAGGGGAAAGGATAATGTACTGGGAAGTCCTCAGAAGAATCTGATTTGTGGTGAGGGGAGAGAGATAAAAGCTCATTTAGGAACGACATGAACATGCTGCGTAGGTAGCTGTTTATCAGTACATATCTCCACTGAGATTAAGAAAAGCAGTAGCTTAATAAATTAAGTACTTCCTGGTATGGTTACTGTACTGGTAACTCCCCAAAAGAATCTGGATTGTGGTGAGGGAACAGAGAAAAAAGCTCATTTAGGACCTGCACTCACGAAGGGGGTAGGCAGCTGTATATCAGGGAGTAAACCTTCTGAGAATAAAAACAGCTGGAGCTTGTTAAGGTAATTACACAGTGGAAAGGATAATGTACTGGGAACTCCTCAGAAGAATCTGATTTGTGGTGAGGGGAGAGAGATAAAAGCTCATTTAGGAACGACATGAACATGCTTCGTAGGTAGCTGTTTATCAGGAAATATCTCCACTGAGATTAAGAAAAGCAGTAGCTTAATAAATTAAGTACTTCCTGGGCTGGGGATATGGCCTAGTGGCAAGAGTGCCTGCCTCGGATACACGAGGCCCTAGGTTCGATTCCCCAGCACCACATATACAGAAAACCGCCAGAACCGATGCTGTGGCTCAAGCCGCAGAGTGCTAGCCTTGAGCGGGAAGAAGCCAGGGACAGTGCTCAGGCCCTGACTCCAAGGCCCAGGACTGGCAAAAAAAAAATAAAAAAAAATAAATTAAGTACTTCCTGGTATGGTTACTGTACTGGTAACTCCCCAAAAGAATCTGGATTGTGGTGAGGGAACAGAGAAAAAAGCTCATTTAGGACCTGCACTCACGAAGGGGGTAGGCAGCTGTATATCAGGGAGTAAACCTTCTGAGAATAAAAACAGCTGGAGCTTGTTAAGGTAATTACACAGGGGAAAGGATAATGTACTGGGAACTCCTCAGAAGAATCTGATTTGTGGTGAGGGGGAGAGAGATAAAAGCTCATTTAGGAACGACATGAACATGCTGCGTAGGTAGCTGTTTATCAGTAAATATCTCCACTGAGATTAAGAAAAGCAGTAGCTTAATAAACTAAGTACTTCCTGGTATGGTTACTGTACTGGTAACTCCCCAAAAGAATCTGGATTGTGGTGAGGGAACAGAGAAAAAAAGCTCATTTAGGACCTGGACTTTCGAAGGGGGTAGGTAGCTGTATATCAGGGAGTAAACCTTCTGAGAATAAAAACCGCTGGAGCTTGTTAAGGTAAATACACAGGGGAAATGAGAATGTACTGGTAACAATTCAGAAGAACCTGATTTGTGGTGAGGGGAGAGAGATAAAAGCTCATTTAGGAACGACATGATCATGCTGCGTAGGTAGCTGTTTATCAGTAAATATCTCCACTGAGATTAAGAAAAGCAGTAGCTTAATAAATTAAGTACTTCCTGGTATGGTTACTGTACTGGTAACTCCCCAAAAGAATCTGGATTGTGGTGAGGGAACAGAGAAAAAAGCTCATTTAGGACCTGCATTTACGAAGGGGTTAGGCAGCTGTATATCAGGGAGTAAACCTTCTGAGGATAAAAACAGCTGGAGCTTGTTAAGGTAATTACACAGGGGAAAGGATAAAGTACTCGGAACTCCTCAGAAGAATCTGATTTGTGGTGAGGGGAGAGAGATAAAAGCTCATTTAGGAACGACATGAACATGCTGCGTACGTAGCTGTTTATCAGTAAATATCTCCACTGAGATTAAGAAAAGCAGTAGCTTAATAAATTAAGTACTTCCTGGTATGGATACTGTACTGGTAACGCCCCAAAAGAATCTGGATTGATTTGAGGGAACAGAGCAAAAAGCTCATTAAGGTCCTGCATTTACCAAGGGGTTAGGCAGCTGTATATCAGGGAGTAAACCTTCTGAAAATAAAAACAGCAGGAGCTTGTTAAGGTAATTACACAGGGGAAAGGATAATGTACTGGGAACGCCTCAGAAGAATCTGATTTGTGGTGAGGGGAGAGAGATAAAAGCTCATTTAGGAACGACATAAACATGCTGCATAGGTAGCTGTTTATCAGTAAATATCTCCACTGAGATTAAGAAAAGCAGTAGCTTAATAAATTAAGTACTTCCTGGTATGGTTACTGTACTGGTAACTCCCCAAAAGAATCTGGATTGTGGTGAGGGAAGAGAGAAAAAAGCTCATTTAGGACCTGAACTTTCGAAGGGGGTAGGCAGCTGTATATCAGGGAGTAACTTTCTGAGAATAAAAACAGCTGGAGCTTGTTAAGGTAATTACACAGGGGAAAGGATAATGTACTGGGAACTCCTCAGAAGAATCTGATTTGTGGTGAGGGGAGAGAGATAAAAGCTCACATAGGAACGACATGAACATGCTGCGTACGTAGCTGTTTATCAGTAAATATCTCCACTGAGATTAAGAAAAGAAGTAGCTTAATAAATTAAGACTTCCTGGTATGGTTACTGTACTGGTAACTCCCCAAAGAATCTGGATTGTGGTGAGGGAACAGAGAAAAAAGCTCATTTAGGACATGCACTTTCGAAGGAGGCGGGCAGCTGTATATCAGGGAGTAAACCTTCTGAGAACAAAAACAGCTGGAGCTTGGTAAGGTAATTACACAGGGGAAAGGATAATGTACTGGGAACTCCCTCAGAAGAATCTGATTTGTGGTGAGGGGAGAGAGATAAAAGCTCATTTAGGAACGACATGAACATGCCGCGTAGGTAGCTGTTTATCAGTAAATATCTCCACTGAGATTAAGAAAAGCAGTAGCTTAATAAATTATGTACTTCCTGGTATGGTTACTGTACTGGTAACTCCCCAAAAGAATCTGGATTGTGGTGAGGGAACAGAAAAAAAAGCTCATTTAGGACCTGCACTTATGAAGAGGGTAGGCAGCAGTATATCAGGGAGTAAACCTTCTGAGAATAAAAACAGCTGGAGCTTGTTAAGGTAATTACACAGGGGAAAGGATAATGTACTGGGAACTCCTCAGAAGAATCTGATTTGTTGTGAGGTTAGAGAGATAAAAGCTCATTTAGGAACGACATGAACATGCTGCGTAGGTAGCTGTTTATCCGTAAATATCTCCACTGAGATTAAGAAAAGCAGTAGCTTAATAAATTAAGTACTTCCTGGTATTGTTACTGTACTGGTAACTCCCCAAAAGAATCTGGATTGTGGTGAGGGAACAGAGAAAAAAGCTCATTTAAGACCTGCACTTACGAAGGGGGTAGCCAGCTGTATATCAGGGAGTAAACCTTCTGAGAATAAAAACAGCTGGAGCTTGTTAAGGTAATTACACAGGGGAAAGGATAATGTACTGGGAACTCCTCCGAAGAATCTGATTTATGGTGAGGGGAGAGAGATAAAAGCTCATTTAGGAACGCCATGAACATGCTGCGTAGGTAGCTGTTTATCAGTAAATATCTCCACTGAGATTAAGAAAAGCAGTAGCTTAATAAATTAAGTACTTCCTGGTATGGTTACTGTACTGGTAACTCCCCAAAAGAATCTGGATTGTGGTGAGGGAACAGAGAAAAAAGCTCATTTAGGACCTGGACTTTCGAAGGGGGGTAGGCAGCTGTATATCAGGAGTAAACCTTCTGAGAATAAAAACAGCTGGAGCTTGTTAAGGTAAATACACAGGGGAAATGATAATGTACTGGTAACAATTCAGAAGAACCTGATTTGTGGTGAGGGGAGAGAGATACAAGCTCATTTAGGAACGACATGAACATGCTGCGTAGGTAGCTGTTTATCAGTAAATATCTCCACTGAGATTAAGAAAACGAGTAGCTTAATAAATTAAGTACTCCCTGGAATGGTTACTGTATTGTTAACTCCCCAAAAGAATCTGGAGTGTGGTGAGGGAACAGAGAAAAAATCTCATTTAGGACCTGCACTTTCGAAGGGTGTAGGCAGCTGTATATCAGGGAGTAAACCTTCTGAGAATAAAAACAGCTGGAGCTTGTTAAGTTAATTACACAGGGGAAAGGATAATGTACTGGGTACTCCTCAGAAGAATCTGATTTGTGGTGAGGGGGAGAGAGAGATAAAAGCTCATTTAGGAACGCCATGAACATGCTGCGTAGGTAGCTGTTTATCAGTAAATATCTCCACTGAGATTAAGAAAAGCAGTAGCTTAATAAATTAAGTACTTCCTGGTATGGTTACTGTACTGGTAACTCCCCAAAAGAATCTGGATTGTGGTGAGGGAACAGAGAAAAAGCTCATTTAGGACCTGCACTGAAGGGGGTCGGCAGCAGTATATCAGGGAGTAACCCTTCTGAGAATAAAAACAGCTGGAGCTTGTTAAGGTAATTACACAGTGGAAAGGATAATGTATTGGGAACTCCTCAGAAGAATCTGATTTGTGGTGAGGGGAGAGAGATAAAAGCTCATTTAGGAACGACATGAACATGCTGCGTAGGTAGCTGTTTATCAGCAAATATCTCCACTGAGATTAAGAAAAGCAGTAGCTTAATAAATTAAGTACTTCCTGGTATGGTTACTGTACTGGTAACTCCCAAAAGAACCTGGATTGTGGTGAGGGAACAGATTAAAAAGCTCATTTAGGACCTGCACTTACGAAGGGGGTAGGCAGCTGTATATCAGGGAGTAAAGCTTCTGAGAATAAAAACAGCTGGAGCTTGTCAAGGTAATTACACAGGGGAAAGGATAATGTACTGGGAACTCCTCAGAAGAATCTGATTTGTGGTGAGGGGAGAGAGATAAAAGCTCATTTAAGAACGACATGAACATGCTGCGTAGGTAGCTGTTTATCAGTAAATATCTCCACTGAGATTAAGAAAAGCAGTAGCTTAATAAATTAAGTACTTCCTGGTATGGTTACTGTACTGGTAACTCCCCAAAAGAATCTGGATTGTGGTGAGGGAACAGAGAAAAAAGCTCATTTAGGACCTGCACTTACGAAGGGGGTAGGCAGCTCTATATCAGGGAGTAAACCTTCTGAGAATAAAAACAGCTGGAGCTTGTTAAGGTAAATACACAGGGGAAATGATAATGTACTGGTAACAATTCAGAAGAACCTGATTTGTGGTGAGGGGAGAGAGATAAAAGCTCATTAGGAACGACATGAACATGCTGCGTAGGTAGCTGTTTATAAGTAAATATCTCCACTGAGATTAAGAAAACGAGTAGCTTAATAAATTAAGTACTCCCTGGAATGGTTACTGTATTGGTAACTCCCCCAAAAGAATCTGGATTGTGGTGAGGGAACAGAGAAAAAATCTCATTTAGGACCTGCACTTTCGAAGGGGGTAGGCAGCTGTATATCAGGGAGTAAACCTTCTGAGAATAAAACACCTGGAGCTTGTTAAGGTAATTACACAGGGGAAAGGATAATGTACTGGGAACTCCTCAGAAGAATCTGATTTGTGGTGAGGGAGAGAGATAAAAGCTCATTTAGGAACGACATGAACATGCTGCGTAGGTAGCTGTTTATCAGTAAATATCTCCACTGAGATTAAGAAAAGCAGTAGCTTATAAATTAAGTACTTCCTGGTATTGTTACTGTACTGGTAACTCCCCAAAAGAATCTGGATTGTGGTGAGGGAACAGAGAAAAAAGCTCATTTAAGACCTGCACTTACGAAGGGGGTAGCAGCTGTATATCAGGGAGTAAACCTTCTGAGAATAAAAACAGCTGGAGCTTGTTAAGGTAATTACACAGGGGAAAGGATAATGTACTGGGAACTCCTCCGAAGAATCTGATTTATGGTGAGGGAGAGAGATAAAAGCTCATTTAGGAACGCCATGAACATGCTGCGTAGGTAGCTGTTTATCAGTAAATATCTCCACTGAGATTAAGAAAAGCAGTAGCTTAATAAATTAAGTACTTCCTGGTATGGTTACTGTACTGGAAACTCCCCAAAAGAATCTGGATTGTGGTGAGGGAACAGAGAAAAAAGCTCATTTAGGACCTGCACTTACAAAGGGGGTAGGCAGCTGTATATCAGGGAGTAAACCTTCTGAGAATAAAAACAGCTGGAGCTTGTTAAGGTAATTACACATGGGAAAGGATAATGTACTGAGAACTCCTCAGAAGAATCTGATTTGTGGTGAGGGGAGAGAGATAAAAGCTCATTTATGAACGACATGAACATGCTGCGTAGGTAGCTGTTTATCAGTGAATATCTCCACTGAGATTAAGAAAAGCAGTAGCTTAATAAATTAAGTACTTCCTGCTATGATTACTGTACTGGTAACTCCCAAAAGAATCTGGATTGTGGTGAGGGAACAAAGAAAAAAGCTCATTTAGGACCTGCACTTACGAAGGCGGTAGGAAGCTGTATATCAGGAAGTAAACCTTCTGAGAATAACAACAGCTGGAGCTTGTTAAGGTAATTACACAGGGGAAAGGATAATGTACTGGGAACTCCTCAGAAGAATCTGATTTATGGTGAGGGGAGAGAGATAAAAGCTCATTTAGGAACGACATGAACATGCTGCGTAGGTAGCTGTTTATCAGTAAATATCTCCACTGAGATTAAGAAAAGCAGTAGCTTAATAAATTAAGTACTTCCTGGTATGGTTACTGTACTGGTAACTCCCCAAAAGAATCTGGATTGTGGTGAGGGGAACAGAGAAAAAAGCTCATTTATGACCTGCACTGACGAAGGGGGTAGGCAGCTGTATTTCAGGGAGTAAACCTTCTGAGAGTAAAAAGAGCTGGAGCTTGTTAAGGTAATTACACAGGGGAATGGATAAAGTACTGGGAACTCCTCAGAAGAATCTGATTTGTGGTGAGGGGAGAGAGATAAAAGCTCATTAGGAACGACATGAACATGCTGCGTAGGTAGCTGTTTATCAGTAAATAACTCCACAGAGATTAAGAAAAGCAGTAGCTTAATAAATTAAGTACTTTCTGGTATGGTTACTGTACTGGTAACTCCCCAAAAGAATCTGGATTGTGGTGAGGGAACAGAGAAGAAAGCTCATTTAGGACATACACTTACGAAGGGGGTAGGCAGCTGTATATCAGGGAGTAAACCTTCTGAGAATAAAAACAGCTGGAGCTTGTTAAGGTAATTACACAGGGGAAATTATAAAGTACTGGGAACTCCTCAGAAGAATCTGATTTGTGGTGAGGGGAGAGAGATAAAAGCTCATTTAGGAACGACATGAACATGCTGCGTAGGTAGCTGTTTATCAGTAAATATCACCACTGAGATTAAGAAAAGCAGTAGGCTTAATAAATTAAGTACTTCCTGGTATGGTTACTGTACTGGTAACTCCCCAAAAGAATCTGGATTGTGGTGAGGGAACAGAGAAAAAAGCTCATTTAGGACCTGCACTTACGAAGGGGGTAGGCAGCTGTATATCAGGGAGTAAACCTTCTGAGAATAAAACAGATGGAGCTTGTTAAGGTAATTACACAGGGGAAAGGATAAAGTACTGGGAACTCCTCAGAAGAATCTGATTTGTGGTGAGGGGAGAGAGATAAAAGCTCATTTAGGAACGACATGAACATGCTGCGTAGGTAGCTGTTTATCAGTAAATATCTCCACTGAGATTAAGAAAAGCAGTAGCTTAATAAATTAATTACTTCCTGGTTTGGTTACTGTACTGGTAACTCCCCAAAAGAATCTGGATTGTGGTGAGGGAACAGAGAAAAAGCACATTTAGGACCTGCTCTTACGAAGGGGGTAGGCAGCTGTATATCAGGGAGTAAACCTTCTGAGAATAAAAACAGCTGGAGCTTGTTAAGGTAATTACACAGGGGAAAGGATAAGGTACTGGGAACTCCTCAGAAGAATCTGATTTGTGGTGAGGGGAGAGAGATAAAGCTCATTTAGGAACGACATGAACATGCTGCGTAGGTAGCTGTTTATCAGTAAATATCTCCACGGAGATTAAGAAAAGCAGTAGCTTAATAAATTAAGTACTTCCTGGTATGGTTACTATACTGGTAACTCCCCAAAAGAATCTGGATTGTGGTGAGGGAAAGGAGAAAAAAGCTCATTTAGGACCTGCACTTACGAAGGGGGTAGGCAGTTGTATATCAGGGAGTAAACCTTCTGAGAATAAAAACAGCTGGAGCTTGTTAAGGTAATTACACAGGGGAAAGGATAATGTACTGGGAACTCCTCAGAGGAATCTGATTTGTGGTGAGGGGAGAGAGATAAAAGCTCATTTAGGAACGACATGAACATGCTGCGTAGGTAGCTGTTTATCAGTAAATATCTCCACTGTGATTAAGAAAATCAGTAGCTTAATAAATTAAGTACTTCCTGGTATGGTTACTGTACTGGTAACTTCCCAAAGAATCTGGATTGTGGTGAGGGAACAGAGAAAAAAGCTCATTTAAGGACCTGCACTTACGAAGGCGGTAGGCAGCTGTATATCATGGAGTAAACCTTCTGAGAATAAAAACAGCTGGAGCTTGTTAAGGTAATTACACAGGGGAAAGGATAATGTACAGGGAAACTCCTCAGAAGAATCTGATTTGTGGTGAGGGGGAGAGAGATAAAAGCTCATTTAGGAACGACATGAACATGCTGCGTAGGTAGCTGTTTATCAGTAAATATCTCCACTGAGATTAAAAAAGCAGTAGCTTAATAAATTAAGTACTTCCTGGTATGGTTACTGTACTGGTAACTCCCCAAAAGAATCTGTATTGTGGTGAGGGAACAGAGAAAAAAGCTCATTTACGACTTGCACTTACGAAGGGGGTAGGCAGCTGTATATCAGGGAGTAAACCTTCTGAGAATAAAAACAGCTGGAGCTTGTTAAGGTAATCACACAGGGGAATGGATAAAGTACTGGGAACTCCTCAGAAGAATCTGATTTGTGGTGAGGGGAGAGAGATAAAAGCTCATTTAGGAACGACATGAACATGCTGCGTAGGTAGCTGTTTATCAGTAAATATCTCCACTGAGATTAAGAAAAGCAGTAGCTTAATAAATTAAGTACTTCCTGGTATGGTTACTGTACTGGTAACTCCCCAAAAGAATCTGGATTGTGGTGAGGGAACAGAGAAAAAAGCTCATTTAGGACTGCACTTACGAAGGGGGTAGGCAGCTGTATATCAGGGAGTAAACATTCTGAGAATAAAAACAGCTGAAGCTTGTTAAGGTAATTACACAGGGGAAAGGATAAAGTACTGGGAACTCCTCAGAAGAATCTGATTAGTGGTGAGAGGAGAGAGATAAAAGCTCATTTATGAACGACATGAACATGCTGCCTAGGTAGCTGTTTATCAGTAAATATCTCCACTGAGATTAAGAAAAGCAGTAGCTTAATAAATTAAGTACTTCCTGGTATGGTTACTGTACTGGTAACTCCCCAAAAGAATCTGGATTGTCGTGAGGGAACAGAGAAAAAAGCTCATTTAGTACCTGCACTTAAGAAGGGGGTAGGCAGCAGTATATCAGGGAGTAAACCTTCTGAGAATATAAACAGCTGGAGCTTGTTAAGGTAATTACACAGGGGAAAGGATAATGTACTGGGAAATCCTCAGAAGAATCTGATTTGTGCTGAGGGGAGAGATAAAGCTCATTTATGAACGACATGAACATGCTGCGTAGGTAGCTGTTTAACAGTAAATATCTCCACTGAGATTAAGAAAAGCAGTAGCTTAATAAATTAAGTACTTCCTGGTATGGTTACTGTACTGGTAACTCCCCAAAAGAATCTGGATTGTGGTGAGGGAACAGAGAAAAAAGCTCATTTAGGACCTGCACTTACGAAGGGGGTAGGCATCTGTATATCAGGGAGTAAACCTTCTGAGAATAAAAACAGCTGGAGCTTGTTAAGTTAATTACACAGGGGAAAGGGTAATGTACTGGGAACTCCTCAGAAGAATCTGATTTGTGGTGAGGGGGAGAGAGATAAAAGCTCATTTAGGAACGACATGAACATGCTGCGTAGGTCGCTGTTTATAAGTAAATATCTCTCTGAGATTAAGAAAAGCAGTAGCTTAATAAATTAAGTACTTCCTGGTATGATTACTGTACTGGTAACTCCCCCAAAAGAATCTGGATTGTGGTGAGGGAACAGAGAAAAAAGCTCATTAGGACCTGCACTTACGAAGGGGGTAGGCAGCTGTTTATCAGCGAGTAAACCTTCTGAGAATAAAAACAGCTGGAGCTTGTTAAGGTAATTACACAGGGGAAAGGATAAAGTACTGGGAACTCCTCAGAAGAATCTGATTTGTGGTGAGGGGAGAGAGATTAAAGCTCATTTAGGAACGACATGAACATGCTGCACACGTAGCTGTTTATCAGTAAATATCTCCACTGAGATTAAGAAAAGCAGTAGCTTAATAAATTAAGTACTTCCTGGTATGGTTACTGTATTGGTAACCCCCCAAAAGAATCTGGATTGTGGTGAGGGAACAGAGAAAAAAGCTCATTTAGGACCTGCACTTACGAACAGGGTAGGCAGCAGTATATCAGGGAGTAAACCTTCTGAGAATAAAAACAGCTGGAGCTTGTTAAGGTAATTACACAGGGGAAAGGATAATGTACTGGGAACTCCTCAGAAGAATCTGATTTGTGGTGAGGGGAGAGAGATAAAAGCTCATTTAGGAACGACATGAACATGCTGCGTAGGTAGTTGTTTATCAGTAAATATCTCCACTGAGATTAAGAAAAGCAGTAGATTAATAAATTAAGTACTTCCTGGTATTGTTACTATACTGGTAACTCCCCAAAAGAATCTGGATTGTGGTGAGGGAACAGAGAAAAAAGCTCATTTAAGACTTGCACTTACGAACGGGGTAGACAGCTGTATATCAGGGAATAAACCTTATGAGAATAAAAACAGCTGGAGCTTGTTAAGGTAATTACACAGGGGAAAGGATAATGTACTGGGAACTCCTCAGAAGAATCTGATTTGTGGTGAGGGGAGAGAGATAAAATCTCATTTAGGAACGACATGAACATGCTGCGTACGTTGCTGTTTATCAGTAAATATCTCCATTAAGATTAAGAAAAGCAGTAGCTTAATAAATTAAGTACTTCCTGGTATGGTTACTGTACTGGTAACTCCCAAAAAGAATCGGGATTTTGGTGAGGGAATACAGAAAAAAGCTCATTTAGGACCTGCACTTACAAAGGGGGTAGGCAGCTGTATATAAGGGAGTAAACCTTCTGAGAATAAAAACAGCTGGAGCTGTTTAAGGTAATTACACAGGGAAAAGGATAATGTACTGGGAACTCCTCAGAAGAATCTGATTTGTGGTGAGGGGAGAGAGGTAAAAGCTCATTTAGGAACGACATGAACATGCTGCGTAGGTAGCTGTTTATCAGTAAATATCTCCACTGAGATTAAGACAAGCAGTAGCTTAATAAATTAAGTACTTCCTGGTATGGTTACTGTACTGGTAACTCCCCAAAAGAATCTGGATTGTGGGTGAGGGAACAGAGAAAAAAGCTCATTTAGGACCTGCACTTACGAACGGGATAGACAGCTGTATATCAGGGAGTAAACCTTCTGAGAATAAAAAACAGCTGGAGCTTGTTAAGGTAATTACACAGGGGAAAGGATAATGTACTGGGAACTCCTCGGAAGAATCTGATTTGTGGTGAGGGGGAGAGAGATAAAAGCTCATTTAAGAACGACATGAACATGCTGCGTACGTTGCGGTTTATCAGTAAATATCTCCACTAAGTTTAAGAAAAGCACTAGCTTAATAAATTAAGTACTTCCTGGTATGGTTACTGTACTGGTAACTCCCCAAAAGAATCTCTATTGTGGTGAGGAACAGAGAAAAAAGCTCATTTAGTACCTGCACTTACGAAGGTTGTAGGCAGCTGTATATCAGGGAGTAAACCTTCTGTGAATAAAAACAGCTGGAGCTTGTTAAGGTAATTACACAGGGGAAAGGATAATGTACTGGAACTCCTCAGAAGAATCTGATTTGTGGTGACGGGAGAGAGATAAAAGCTCATATAGGAACGAATGAACATGCTGCGTAGGTAGCTGTTTATCAGTAAATATCTCCACTGAGATTAAGCAAAGCAGTAGCTTAATAAATTAAGTACTTCCTGGTATAGTTACTATACTGGTAACTTCCAAAAGAATCTGGATTGTGGTGAGGAAACAGAGAAAAAAGCTCATTTAGGACCTGCAGTTACGAACGGGGTAGACAACTGTATATCAGGGATTAAACCTTCTGAGTATAAAAACAGCTGGAGCTTGTTAAGGTAATTACACAGGGGAAAGGATAATGTACTGGAAAATCCTCAGAAGAATCTGATTTGTGGTGAGGGGGAGAGAGATAAAAGCTCATTTAGGAACGACATGAACATGCTGCGTAGGGAGCTGTTTATCAGTAAATATCTCCACTGAGATTAAGAAAAGCAGTAGCTTAATAAATTAAGTACTTCCTGGTATGGTTACTGTACTGGTAACTCCCCAAAAGAACCTGGATTGTGGTGAGGGAACAGAGAAAAAAGCTCATATAGGACCTGCACTTACGAAGGGGGTAGGCAGCTGTATATCTGGGAGTAAACCTTCTGAGAATAAAAACAGCTGGAGCTTGTTAAGGTAATTACACAGGGGAAAGGGTAATGTACCGGGGACTCCTCAGAAGAATCTGATTTGTGGTGATGGGAGAGAGATAAAAGCTCATTTAGGAACGACATGAACATGCTGCGTAGGTAGCTGTTTATCAGTAAATATCTCCACTGAGATTAAGAAAAGCAGTAGCTTAATAAATTAAGTACTTCCTGGTAGGGTTACTGTACTGGTAACTCCCCAAAAGAATCTGGATTGTGGTGAGGGAACAGAGAAAAAAGCTCATTTTGGACCTGCACTTACGAAGGGGGTAGGCAGCTGTATATCAGGGAGTAAACCTTCTGAGAATAAAAACAGCTGGAGCTTGTTAAGGTAATTACACAGGGGAAAGTATAATGTACTGGGAACTCCTCAGAAGAATCTGATTTGTGGTGAGGGGAGAGAGATAAAAGCTCATTTAGGAACGACATGAACATGCTGCGTAGGTAGCTGTTTATCAGTAAATATCTCCACTGAGATTAAGAAAAGCAGTAGCTTAATAAATTAAGTACTTCCTGGTATGATTACTGTACTGGTAACTCCCAAAAGAATCTGGATTGTGGTGAGGGAACAGAGAAAAAAGCTCATTTGGGACCTGCACTTACGAAGGGGTTAGGCAGCTGTATATCAGGGAGTAAACCTTCTGAGAATAAAAACAGCAGGAGCTTGTTAAGGCAATTACACAGGGGAAAGGATAATGTACTGGGAATTACTCAGAAGAATCTGATTTGTGGTGAGGGGGAGAGAGATAAAAGCTCATTTAAGAACGACATGAACACGCTGCGTAGGTAGCTGTTTATCAGTAAATATCTCCACTGAGATTAAGAAAAGCAGTAGCTTAATAAATTAAGTACTTTCTGGTATGGTTACTGTACTGGCAACCCCCCAAAAGAATCTGGATTGTGGTGAGGGAACAGAGAAAAAAGCTCATTTAGGACCTGCACTTACGAACAGGGTAGGCAGCAGTATATCAGGGAGTAAACCTTCTGAGAATAAAAACAGCTGGAGCTTGTTAAGGTAATTACACAGGGGAAAGGATAATGTACTGGGAACTCTTCAGAAGAATCTGATTTGTGGTGAAGGGAGAGTGATAAAAGCTCATTTAGGAACGACATGAACATGCTGCGTAGGTAGCTGTTTATCAGTAAATATCTCCACTGAGATTAAGAAAAGCAGTAGCTTAATAAATTAAGTACTTCCTGGTATGGTTACTGTACTGGTAACTCCCCAAAAGAATCTGGATTGTGGTGAGGGAACAGAGAAAAAAGCTCATTTAGGACCTGCACTTACGAACGGGGTAGGCAGCAGTATATCAGGGAGTAAACCTTCTGAGAATAAAAACAGCTGGAGCTTGTTAAGGTAATTACACAGGGGAAAGGATAATGTACTGGGAACTCCTCAGATGAATCTGATTTGTGGTGAGGGGGAGAGAGATAAAAGCTCATTTAAGAACGACATGAACATGCTGCGTACGTAGCTGTTTATCAGTAAATATCTCCACTGAGATTAAGAAAAGCAGTAGCTTAATAAATTAAGTACTTCCTGGTATAGTTACTATACTGGTAACTCCCCAAAAGAATCTGGATGGTGGTGAGGGAACATTAAAAAAAGCTCATTTAGGACCTGCACTTAGGAACGGGGTAGACAGCTGTATATCAGGGAGTAAACATTCTGAGAATAAAAACAGCTGGAGCTTTTTAAGGTAATTACACAGGGGAAAGGATAATGTACTGGGAACTCCTCAGAAGGATCTGATTTGTGGTGAAGGGAGAGAGATAAAAGCTCATTTAGGAACGACATGAACATGCTGCGTAGGTAGCTGTTTATCAGTAAATATCTCCACTGAGATTAAGAAAAGCAGTAGCTTAATAAATTAAGTACTTCCTGGTATGGTTACTGTACTGGTAACTCCCCAAAAGAATCTGGATTGTGGTGAGGGAACAGAGAAAAAAGCTCATTTATGACCTGCACTTACGAAGGGGGTAGGCAGCTGTATATCAGGGATTAAACCTTCTGAGAATAAAAACAGCTGGAGCTTGTTAAGGTAATTTCACAGGGGAAAGGATAATGTACTGGGAACTCCTCAGAAGAATCTGATTTGTGGTGAGGGGAGAGAGATAAAAGCTCATTTAGGAACGACATGAACATGCAGCGTAGGTAGCTGTTTATCAGTAAATATCTCCACTGAGATTAAGAAAAGCAGTAGCTTAATAAATTAAGTACTTCCTGGTATGGTTACTGTCCTGCTAACTCCCGAAAAGAATCTGGATTGTGGTGAGGGAACAGAGAAAAAAGCTCATTTAGGACCTGCACTTACGAAGGGGGTAGGCAGCTGTATATCAGGGAGTAAACCTTCTGAGAATAAAAACAGCTGGAGCTTGTTAAGGTAATTACACAGGGGAAAGGATAAAGTACTGGGAACTCCTCAGAAGAATCTGATTTGTGGTGAGGGGAGAGAGATTAAAGCTCATTTAGGAACGACATGAACATGCTGCACACGTAGCTGTTTATCAGTAAATATCTCCACTGAGATTAAGAAAAGCAGTAGCTTAATAAATTAAGTACTTCCTGGTATGGTTACTGTATTGGTAACCCCCCAAAAGAATCTGGATTGTGGTGAGGGAACAGAGAAAAAAGCTCATTTAGGACCTGCACTTACGAACAGGGTAGGCAGCAGTATATCAGGGAGTAAACCTTCTGAGAATAAAAACAGCTGGAGCTTGTTAAGGTAATTACACAGGGGAAAGGATAATGTACTGGGAACTCCTCAGAAGAATCTGATTTGTGGTGAGGGGAGAGAGATAAAAGCTCATTTAGGAACGACATGAACATGCTGCGTAGGTAGTTGTTTATCAGTAAATATCTCCACTGAGATTAAGAAAAGCAGTAGATTAATAAATTAAGTACTTCCTGGTATTGTTACTATACTGGTAACTCCCCAAAAGAATCTGGATTGTGGTGAGGGAACAGAGAAAAAAGCTCATTTAAGACTTGCACTTACGAACGGGGTAGACAGCTGTATATCAGGGAATAAACCTTATGAGAATAAAAACAGCTGGAGCTTGTTAAGGTAATTACACAGGGGAAAGGATAATGTACTGGGAACTCCTCAGAAGAATCTGATTTGTGGTGAGGGGAGAGAGATAAAATCTCATTTAGGAACGACATGAACATGCTGCGTACGTTGCTGTTTATCAGTAAATATCTCCATTAAGATTAAGAAAAGCAGTAGCTTAATAAATTAAGTACTTCCTGGTATGGTTACTGTACTGGTAACTCCCAAAAAGAATCGGGATTTTGGTGAGGGAATACAGAAAAAAGCTCATTTAGGACCTGCACTTACAAAGGGGGTAGGCAGCTGTATATAAGGGAGTAAACCTTCTGAGAATAAAAACAGCTGGAGCTGTTTAAGGTAATTACACAGGGAAAAGGATAATGTACTGGGAACTCCTCAGAAGAATCTGATTTGTGGTGAGGGGAGAGAGGTAAAAGCTCATTTAGGAACGACATGAACATGCTGCGTAGGTAGCTGTTTATCAGTAAATATCTCCACTGAGATTAAGACAAGCAGTAGCTTAATAAATTAAGTACTTCCTGGTATGGTTACTGTACTGGTAACTCCCCAAAAGAATCTGGATTGTTGTGAGGGAACAGAGAAAAAAGCTCATTTAGGACCTGCACTTACGAACGGGATAGACAGCTGTATATCAGGGAGTAAACCTTCTGAGAATAAAAACAGCTGGAGCTTGTTAAGGTAATTACACAGGGGAAAGGATAATGTACTGGGAACTCCTCGGAAGAATCTGATTTGTGGTGAGGGGAGAGAGATAAAAGCTCATTTAAGAACGACATGAACATGCTGCGTACGTTGCTGTTTATCAGTAAATATCTCCACTAAGTTTAAGAAAAGCACTAGCTTAATAAATTAAGTACTTCCTGGTATGGTTACTGTACTGGTAACTCCCCAAAAGAATCTCTATTGTGGTGAGGGAACAGAGAAAAAAGCTCATTTAGTACCTGCACTTACGAAGGTTGTAGGCAGCTGTATATCAGGGAGTAAACCTTCTGTGAATAAAAACAGCTGGAGCTTGTTAAGGTAATTACACAGGGGAAAGGATAATGTACTGGGAACTCCTCAGAAGAATCTGATTTGTGGTGACGGGAGAGAGATAAAAGCTCATATAGGAACGAAATGAACATGCTGCGTAGGTAGCTGTTTATCAGTAAATATCTCCACTGAGATTAAGCAAAGCAGTAGCTTAATAAATTAAGTACTTCCTGGTATAGTTACTATACTGGTAACTTCCCAAAAGAATCTGGATTGTGGTGAGGAAACAGAGAAAAAAGCTCATTTAGGACCTGCAGTTACGAACGGGGTAGACAACTGTATATCAGGGATTAAACCTTCTGAGTATAAAAACAGCTGGAGCTTGTTAAGGTAATTACACAGGGGAAAGGATAATGTACTGGAAAATCCTCAGAAGAATCTGATTTGTGGTGAGGGGAGAGAGATAAAAGCTCATTTAGGAACGACATGAACATGCTGCGTAGGGAGCTGTTTATCAGTAAATATCTCCACTGAGATTAAGAAAAGCAGTAGCTTAATAAATTAAGTACTTCCTGGTATGGTTACTGTACTGGTAACTCCCCAAAAGAACCTGGATTGTGGTGAGGGAACAGAGAAAAAAGCTCATATAGGACCTGCACTTACGAAGGGGGTAGGCAGCTGTATATCTGGGAGTAAACCTTCTGAGAATAAAAACAGCTGGAGCTTGTTAAGGTAATTACACAGGGGAAAGGGTAATGTACCGGGAACTCCTCAGAAGAATCTGATTTGTGGTGATGGGAGAGAGATAAAAGCTCATTTAGGAACGACATGAACATGCTGCGTAGGTAGCTGTTTATCAGTAAATATCTCCACTGAGATTAAGAAAAGCAGTAGCTTAATAAATTAAGTACTTCCTGGTAGGGTTACTGTACTGGTAACTCCCCAAAAGAATCTGGATTGTGGTGAGGGAACAGAGAAAAAAGCTCATTTTGGACCTGCACTTACGAAGGGGGGTAGGCAGCTGTATATCAGGGAGTAAACCTTCTGAGAATAAAACAGCTGGAGCTTGTTAAGGTAATTACACAGGGGAAAGTATAATGTACTGGGAACTCCTCAGAAGAATCTGATTTGTGGTGAGGGGAGAGAGATAAAAGCTCATTTAGGAACGACATGAACATGCTGCGTAGGTAGCTGTTTATCAGTAAATATCTCCACTGAGATTAAGAAAAGCAGTAGCTTAATAAATTAAGTACTTCCTGGTATGATTACTGTACTGGTAACTCCCCAAAAGAATCTGGATTGTGGTGAGGGAACAGAGAAAAAAGCTCATTTGGGACCTGCACTTACGAAGGGGTTAGGCAGCTGTATATCAGGGAGTAAACCTTCTGAGAATAATAACAGCAGGAGCTTGTTAAGGCAATTACACAGGGGAAAGGATAATGTACTGGGAATTACTCAGAAGAATCTGATTTGTGGTGAGGGGGAGAGAGATAAAAGCTCATTTAAGAACGACATGAACACGCTGCGTAGGTAGCTGTTTATCAGTAAATATCTCCACTGAGATTAAGAAAAGCAGTAGCTTAATAAATTAAGTACTTTCTGGTATGGTTACTGTACTGGCAACCCCCCAAAAGAATCTGGATTGTGGTGAGGGAACAGAGAAAAAAGCTCATTTAGGACCTGCACTTACGAACAGGGTAGGCAGCAGTATATCAGGGAGTAAACCTTCTGAGAATAAAAACAGCTGGAGCTTGTTAAGGTAATTACACAGGGGAAAGGATAATGTACTGGGAACTCTTCAGAAGAATCTGATTTGTGGTGAAGGGAGAGTGATAAAAGCTCATTTAGGAACGACATGAACATGCTGCGTAGGTAGCTGTTTATCAGTAAATATCTCCACTGAGATTAAGAAAAGCAGTAGCTTAATAAATTAAGTACTTCCTGGTATGGTTACTGTACTGGTAACTCCCCAAAAGAATCTGGATTGTGGTGAGGGAACAGAGAAAAAAGCTCATTTAGGACCTGCACTTACGAACGGGGGTAGGCAGCAGTATATCAGGGAGTAAACCTTCTGAGAATAAAAACAGCTGGAGCTTGTTAAGGTAATTACACAGGGGAAAGGATAATGTACTGGGAACTCCTCAGATGAATCTGATTTGTGGTGAGGGGAGAGAGATAAAAGCTCATTTAAGAACGACATGAACATGCTGCGTACGTAGCTGTTTATCAGTAAATATCTCCACTGAGATTAAGAAAAGCAGTAGCTTAATAAATTAAGTACTTCCTGGTATAGTTACTATACTGGTAACTCCCCAAAAGAATCTGGATGGTGGTGAGGGAACATTAAAAAAAGCTCATTTAGGACCTGCACTTAGGAACGGGGTAGACAGCTGTATATCAGGGAGTAAACATTCTGAGAATAAAAACAGCTGGAGCTTTTTAAGGTAATTACACAGGGGAAAGGATAATGTACTGGGAACTCCTCAGAAGAATCTGATTTGTGGTGAAGGGAGAGAGATAAAAGCTCATTTAGGAACGACATGAACATGCTGCGTAGGTAGCTGTTTATCAGTAAATATCTCCACTGAGATTAAGAAAAGCAGTAGCTTAATAATTAAGTACTTCCTGGTATGGTTACTGTACTGGTAACTCCCCAAAAGAATCTGGATTGTGGTGAGGGAACAGAGAAAAAAGCTCATTTAGGACCTGCACTTACGAAGGGGGTAGGCAGCTGTATATCAGGGATTAAACCTTCTGAGAATAAAAACAGCTGGAGCTTGTTAAGGTAATTTCACAGGGGAAAGGATAATGTACTGGGAACTCCTCAGAAGAATCTGATTTGTGGTGAGGGGAGAGAGATAAAAGCTCATTTAGGAACGACATGAACATGCAGCGTAGGTAGCTGTTTATCAGTAAATATCTCCACTGAGATTAAGAAAAGCAGTAGCTTAATAAATTAAGTACTTCCTGGTATGGTTACTGTCCTGCTAACTCCCGAAAAGAATCTGGATTGTGGTGAGGGAACAGAGAAAAAAGCTCATTTAGGACCTGCACTTACGAAGGGGGTAGGCAGCTGTATATCAGGGAGTAAACCTTCTGAGAATAAAAACAGCTGGAGCTTGTTAAGGTAATTACACAGGGGAAAGGATAATGTACTGGGAACTCCTCAGAAGAATCTGATTTGTGGTGAGGGTAGAGAGATAAAAGCTCATTTAGGAACGACATGAACATGCTGCGTAGGTAGCTGTTTATCAGTAAATATCTCCACTGAGATTAAGAAAAGCAGTAGCTTAATAAATTAAGTACTTCCTGGTATGGTTACTGTACTGGTAACTCCCCAAAAGAATCTGGATTGTGGTGAGGGAACAGAGAAAAAAGCTCATTTATGACCTGCACTGACGAAGGGGGTAGGCAGCTGTATTTCAGGGAGTAAACCTTCTGAGAGTAAAAAGAGCTGGAGCTTGTTAAGGTAATTACACAGGGGAATGGATAAAGTACTGGGAACTCCTCAGAAGAATCTGATTTGTGGTGAGGGGGAGAGAGATAAATGCTCATTAGGAACGACATGAACATGCTGCGTAGGTAGCTGTTTATCAGTAAATAACTCCACAGAGATTAAGAAAAGCAGTAGCTTAATAAATTAAGTACTTTCTGGTATGGTTACTGTACTGGTAACTCCCCAAAAGAATCTGGATTGTGGTGAGGGAACAGAGAAGAAAGCTCATTTAGGACATACACTTACGAAGGGGGTAGGCAGCTGTATATCAGGGAGTAAACCTTCTGAGAATAAAAACAGCTGGAGCTTGTTAAGGTAATTACACAGGGGAAATTATAAAGTACTGGGAACTCCTCAGAAGAATCTGATTTGTGGTGAGGGGAGAGAGATAAAAGCTCATTTAGGAACGACATGAACATGCTGCGTAGGTAGCTGTTTATCAGTAAATATCACCACTGAGATTAAGAAAAGCAGTAGCTTAATAAATTAAGTACTTCCTGGTATGGTTACTGTACTGGTAACTCCCCAAAAGAATCTGGATTGTGGTGAGGGAACAGAGAAAAAAGCTCATTTAGGACCTGCACTTACGAAGGGGGTAGGCAGCTGTATATCAGGGAGTAAACCTTCTGAGAATAAAACAGATGGAGCTTGTTAAGGTAATTACACAGGGGGAAAGGATAAAGTACTGGGAACTCCTCAGAAGAATCTGATTTGTGGTGAGGGGAGAGAGATAAAAGCTCATTTAGGAACGACATGAACATGCTGCGTAGGTAGCTGTTTATCAGTAAATATCTCCACTGAGATTAAGAAAAGCAGTAGCTTAATAAATTACGTACTTCCTGGTATGGTTACCGTACTGGTAACTCCCCCAAAGAATCTGGATTGTGGTGAGGGAACAGAGAAAAGAGCTCATTTAGGACCTGCACTTACGAAGGCGGTAGGCAGCTGTATATCAGGGAGTAAACCTTCTGAGAATAAAAACAGCTGGAGCTTGTTAAGGTAATTACACAGGGGAAAGGATAATGTACTGGGAACTCCTCAGAAGAATCTGATTTGTGGTGAGGGGAGAGAGATAAAAGCTCATTTAGGAACGACATGAACATGCTGCGTAGGTAGCTGTTTATCAGTAAATATCTCCACTGAGATTAAGAAAAGCAGTAGCTTAATAAATTAATTACTTCCTGGTTTGGTTACTGTACTGGTAACTCCCCAAAAGAATCTGGATTGTGGTGAGGGAACAGAGAAAAAAGCACATTTAGGACCTGCTCTTACGAAGGGGTAGGCAGCTGTATATCAGGGAGTAAACCTTCTGAGAATAAAAACAGCTGGAGCTTGTTAAGGTAATTACACAGGGGAAAGGATAAGGTACTGGGAACTCCTCAGAAGAATCTGATTTGTGGTGAGGGGAGAGAGATAAAAGCTCATTTAGGAACGACATGAACATGCTGCGTAGGTAGCTGTTTATCAGTAAATATCTCCACGGAGATTATGAAAAGCAGTAGCTTAATAAATTAAGTACTTCCTGGTATGGTTACTATACTGGTAACTCCCCAAAAGAATCTGGATTGTGGTGAGGGAAAGGAGAAAAAAGCTCATTTAGGACCTGCACTTACGAAGGGGGTAGGCAGTTGTATATCAGGGAGTAAACCTTCTGAGAATAAAAACAGCTGGAGCTTGTTAAGGTAATTACACAGGGGAAAGGATAATGTACTGGGAACTCCTCAGAGGAATCTGATTTGTGGTGAGGGGAGAGAGATAAAAGCTCATTTAGGAACGACATGAACATGCTGCGTAGGTAGCTGTTTATCAGTAAATATCTCCACTGTGATTAAGAAAATCAGTAGCTTAATAAATTAAGTACTTCCTGGTATGGTTACTGTACTGGTAACTTCCCAAAAGAATCTGGATTGTGGTGAGGGAACAGAGAAAAAAGCTCATTTAAGACCTGCACTTACGAAGGCGGTAGGCAGCTGTATATCATGGAGTAAACCTTCTGAGAATAAAAACAGCTGGAGCTTGTTAAGGTAATTACACAGGGGAAAGGATAATGTACAGGGAACTCCTCAGAAGAATCTGATTTGTGGTGAGGGGAGAGAGATAAAAGCTCATTTAGGAACGACATGAACATGCTGCGTAGGTAGCTGTTTATCAGTAAATATCTCCACTGAGATTAAGAAAAGCAGTAGCTTAATAAATTAAGTACTTCCTGGTATGGTTACTGTACTGGTAACTCCCCAAAAGAATCTGTATTGTGGTGAGGGAACAGAGAAAAAAGCTCATTTACGACCTGCACTTACGAAGGGGGTAGGCAGCTGTATATCAGGGAGTAAACCTTCTGAGAATAAAAACAGCTGGAGCTTGTTAAGTTAATTACACAGGGGAAAGGGTAATGTACTGGGAACTCCTCAGAAGAATCTGATTTGTGGTGAGGGGAGAGAGATAAAAGCTCATTTAGGAACGACATGAACATGCTGCGTAGGTCGCTGTTTATCAGTAAATATCTCCTCTGAGATTAAGAAAAGCAGTAGCTTAATAAATTAAGTACTTCCTGGTATGATTACTGTACTGGTAACTCCCCAAAAGAATCTGGATTGTGGTGAGGGAACAGAGAAAAAAGCTCATTTAGGACCTGCACTTACGAAGGGGGTAGGCAGCTGTTTATCAGCGAGTAAACCTTCTGAGAATAAAAACAGCTGGAGCTTGTTAAGGTAATTACACAGGGGAAAGGATAAAGTACTGGGAACTCCTCAGAAGAATCTGATTTGTGGTGAGTGGAGAGAGATTAAAGCTCATTTAGGAACGACATGAACATGCTGCACACGTAGCTGTTTATCAGTAAATATCTCCACTGAGATTAAGAAAAGCAGTAGCTTAATAAATTAAGTACTTCCTGGTATGGTTACTGTATTGGTAACCCCCCAAAAGAATCTGGATTGTGGTGAGGGAACAGAGAAAAAAGCTCATTTAGGACCTGCACTTACGAACAGGGTAGGCAGCAGTATATCAGGGAGTAAACCTTCTGAGAATAAAAACAGCTGGAGCTTGTTAAGGTAATTACACAGGGGAAAGGATAATGTACTGGGAACTCCTCAGAAGAATCTGATTTGTGGTGAGGGGGAGAGAGATAAAAGCTCATTTAGGAACGACATGAACATGCTGCGTAGGTAGTTGTTTATCAGTAAATATCTCCACTGAGATTAAGAAAAGCAGTAGATTAATAAATTAAGTACTTCCTGGTATTGTTACTATACTGGTAACTCCCCAAAAGAATCTGGATTGTGGTGAGGGAACAGAGAAAAAAGCTCATTTAAGACTTGCACTTACGAACGGGGTAGACAGCTGTATATCAGGGAATAAACCTTATGAGAATAAAAACAGCTGGAGCTTGTTAAGGTAATTACACAGGGGAAAGGATAATGTACTGGGAACTCCTCAGAAGAATCTGATTTGTGGTGAGGGGAGAGAGATAAAAGCTCATTTAGGAACGACATGAACATGCAGCGTACGTTGCTGTTTATCAGTAAATATCTCCATTAAGATTAAGAAAAGCAGTAGCTTAATAAATTAAGTACTTCCTGGTATGGTTACTGTACTGGTAACTCCCAAAAAGAATCGGGATTTTGGTGAGGGAATACAGAAAAAAGCTCATTTAGGACCTGCACTTACAAAGGGGGTAGGCAGCTGTATATAAGGGAGTAAACCTTCTGAGAATAAAAACAGCTGGAGCTGTTTAAGGTAATTACACAGGGAAAAGGATAATGTACTGGGAACTCCTCAGAAGAATCTGATTTGTGGTGAGGGGGAGAGAGGTAAAAGCTCATTTAGGAACGACATGAACATGCTGCGTAGGTAGCTGTTTATCAGTAAATATCTCCACTGAGATTAAGAAAAGCAGTAGCTTAATAAATTAAGTACTTCCTGGTATGGTTACTGTACTGGTAACTCCCCAAAAGAATCTGGATTGTGGTGAGGGAACAGAGAAAAAAGCTCATTTAGGACCTGCACTTACGAACGGGATAGACAGCTGTATATCAGGGAGTAAACCTTCTGAGAATAAAAACAGCTGGAGCTTGTTAAGGTAATTACACAGGGGAAAGGATAATGTACTGGGAACTCCTCAGAAGAATCTGATTTGTGGTGAGGGGAGAGAGATAAAAGCTCATTTAGGAACGACATGAACATGCTGTGTAGGTAGCTGTTTATCAGTAAATATCTCCACTGAGATTAAGAAAAGCAGTAGCTTAATAAATTAAGCACTTCCTGGTATGGTTACTGTACTGGTAACTCCCCAAAAGAATCTGGATTGTGGTGAGGGAACAGAGAAAAAAGCTCATTTGGGACCTGCACTTACGAAGGGGTTAGGCAGCTGTATATCAGGGAGTAAACCTTCTGAGAATAAAAACAGCTGGAGCTTGTTAAGGCAATTACACAGGGGAAAGGATAATGTACTGGGAATTACTCAGAAGAATCTGATTTGTAGTGAGGGGAGAGAGATAAAAGCTCATTTAGGAACGACATGAACACGCTGCGTAGGTAGCTGTTTATCAGTAAATATCTCCACTGAGATTAAGAAAAGCAGTAGCTTAATAAATTAAGTACTTTCTGGTATGGTTACTGTACTGGTAACCCCCCAAAAGAATCTGGATTGTGGTGAGGGAACAGAGAAAAAAGCTCATTTAGGACCTGCAATTACGAAGGGGGTAGGCAGCTGTATATTAGGGAGTAAACCTTCTGAGAATAAAAACAGCTGGAGCTTGTTAAGGTAATTACACAGGGGAAAGGATAATGTACTGGGAACTCCTCAGAAGAATCTGATTTGTGGTGAGGGGAGAGAGATAAAAGCTCATTTAGGAACGACATGAACATGCTGCGTAGGTAGCTGTTTATCAGTAAATATATCCACTGAGATTAAGAAAAGCAGTAGCTTAATAAATTAAGTACTTCCTGGTATGGTTAGTGTACTGGTAACTCCCCAAAAGAACCTGGATTGTGGTGAGGGAACAGAGAAAAAAGCTCATTTAGGACCTGCACTTACGAAGGGGGTAGGCAGCTGTATATCTGGGAGGAAACCTGCTCAGAATAAAAACAGCTGGAGCTTGTTAAGGTAATTACACAGGGGAAAGGGTAATGTACTGGGAACTCCTCAGAAGAATCTGATTTGTGGTGAAGGGAGAGTGATAAAAGCTCATTTAGGAACGACATGAACATGCTGCGTAGGTAGCTGTTTATCAGTAAATATCTCCACTGAGATTAAGAAAAGCAGTAGCTTAATAAATTAAGTACTTCCTGATATGGTTACTGTACTGGTAACTCCCCAAAAGAATCTGGATTGTGGTGAGGGAACAGAGAAAAAAGCTCATTTAGGACCTGCACTTACGAACGGGGTAGGCAGCAGTATATCAGGGAGTAAACCTTCTGAGAATAAAAACAGCTGGAGCTTGTTAAGGTAATTACACAGGGGAAAGGATAATGTACTGGGAACTCCTCAGATGAATCTGATTTGTGGTGAGGGGAGAGAGATAAAAGCTCATTTAAGAACGACATGAACATGCTGCGTAAGTAGCTGTTTATCAGTAAATATCTCCACTGAGATTAAGAAAAGCAGTAGCTTAATAAATTAAGTACTTCCTGGTATAGTTACTATACTGGTAACTCCCCAAAAGAATCTGGATGGTGGTGAGGGAACAGAGAAAAAAGCTCATTTAGGACCTGCACTTAGGAACGGGGTAGACAGCTGTATATCAGGGAGTAAACATTCTGAGAATAAAAACAGCTGGAGCTTTTTAAGGTAATTACACAGGGGAAAGGATAATGTACTGGGAACTCCTCAGAAGAATCTGATTTGTGGTGAAGGGAGAGAGATAAAAGCTCATTTAGGAACGACATGAACATGCTGCGTAGGTAGCTGTTTATCAGTAAATATCTCCACTGAGATTAAGAAAAGCAGTAGCTTAATAAATTAAGTACTTCCTGGTATGGTTACTGTACTGGTAACTCCCCAAAAGAATCTGGATTGTGGTGAGGGTAGAGACAAAAAATCTCATTTAGGACCTGCACTTACGAAGGGGGTAGGCAGCTGTATATCAGGGATTAAACCTTCTGAGAATAAAAACAGCTGGAGCTTGTTAAGGTAATTTCACAGGGGAAAGGATAATGTACTGGGAACTCCTCAGAAGAATCTGATTTGTGGTGAGGGGAGAGAGATAAAAGCTCATTTAGGAACGACATGAACATGCAGCGTAGGTAGCTGTTTATCAGTAAATATCTCCACTGAGATTAAGAAAAGCAGTAGCTTAATAAATTAAGTACTTCCTGGTATGGTTACTGTACTGGTAACTCCCCAAAAGAATCTGGATTGTGGTGAGGGAACAGAGAAAAAAGCTCATTTAGGACCTGCACTTACGAAGGGGGTAGGCAGCTGTATATCAGGGAGTAAACCTTCTGAGAATAAAAACAGCTGGAGCTTGTTAAGGTAATTACACAGGGGAAAGGATAATGTACTGGGAACTCCTCAGAAGAATCTGATTTGTGGTGAGGGGAGAGAGATAAAAGCTCATTTAGGAACGACATGAACATGCTGCGTAGGTAGCTGTTTATCAGTAAATATCTCCACTGTGATTAAGAAAATCAGTAGCTTAATAAATTAAGTACTTCCTGGTATGGTTACTGTACTGGTAACTTCCCAAAAGAATCTGGATTGTGGTGAGGGAACAGAGAAAAAAGCTCATTTAAGACCTGCACTTACGAAGGCGGTAGGCAGCTGTATATCATGGAGTAAACCTTCTGAGAATAAAAACAGCTGGAGCTTGTTAAGGTAATTACACAGGGGAAAGGATAATGTACAGGGAACTCCTCAGAAGAATCTGATTTGTGGTGAGGGGAGAGAGATAAAAGCTCATTTAGGAACGACATGAACATGCTGCGTAGGTAGCTGTTTATCAGTAAATATCTCCACTGAGATTAAGAAAAGCAGTAGCTTAATAAATTAAGTACTTCCTGGTATGGTTACTGTACTGGTAACTCCCCAAAAGAATCTGTATTGTGGTGAGGGAACAGAGAAAAAAGCTCATTTACGACCTGCACTTACGAAGGGGGTAGGCAGCTGTATATCAGGGAGTAAACCTTCTGAGAATAAAAACAGCTGGAGCTTGTTAAGGTAATCACACAGGGGAATGGATAAAGTACTGGAACTCCTCAGAAGAATCTGATTTGTGGTGAGGGGAGAGAGATAAAAGCTCATTTAGGAACGACATGAACATGCTGCGTAGGTAGCTGTTTAACAGTAAATATCTCCACTGAGATTAAGAAAAGCAGTAGCTTAATAAATTAAGTACTTCCTGGTATGGTTACTGTACTGGTAACTCCCCAAAAGAATCTGGATTGTGGTGAGGGAACAGAGAAAAAAGCTCATTTAGGACCTGCACTTACGAAGGGGGTAGGCATCTGTATATCAGGGAGTAAACCTTCTGAGAATAAAAACAGCTGGAGCTTGTTAAGTTAATTACACAGGGGAAAGGGTAATGTACTGGGAACTCCTCAGAAGAATCTGATTTGTGGTGAGGGGAGAGAGATAAAAGCTCATTTAGGAACGACATGAACATGCTGCGTAGGTCGCTGTTTATCAGTAAATATCTCCTCTGAGATTAAGAAAAGCAGTAGCTTAATAAATTAAGTACTTCCTGGTATGATTACTGTACTGGTAACTCCCCAAAAGAATCTGGATTGTGGTGAGGGAACAGAGAAAAAAGCTCATTTAGGACCTGCACTTACGAAGGGGGTAGGCAGCTGTTTATCAGCGAGTAAACCTTCTGAGAATAAAAACAGCTGGAGCTTGTTAAGGTAATTACACAGGGGAAAGGATAAAGTACTGGGAACTCCTCAGAAGAATCTGATTTGTGGTGAGTGGAGAGAGATTAAAGCTCATTTAGGAACGACATGAACATGCTGCACACGTAGCTGTTTATCAGTAAATATCTCCACTGAGATTAAGAAAAGCAGTAGCTTAATAAATTAAGTACTTCCTGGTATGGTTACTGTATTGGTAACCCCCCAAAAGAATCTGGATTGTGGTGAGGGAACAGAGAAAAAAGCTCATTTAGGACCTGCACTTACGAACAGGGTAGGCAGCAGTATATCAGGGAGTAAACCTTCTGAGAATAAAAACAGCTGGAGCTTGTTAAGGTAATTACACAGGGGAAAGGATAATGTACTGGGAACTCCTCAGAAGAATCTGATTTGTGGTGAGGGGAGAGAGATAAAAGCTCATTTAGGAACGACATGAACATGCTGCGTAGGTAGTTGTTTATCAGTAAATATCTCCACTGAGATTAAGAAAAGCAGTAGATTAATAAATTAAGTACTTCCTGGTATTGTTACTATACTGGTAACTCCCCAAAAGAATCTGGATTGTGGTGAGGGAACAGAGAAAAAAGCTCATTTAAGACTTGCACTTACGAACGGGGTAGACAGCTGTATATCAGGGAATAAACCTTATGAGAATAAAAACAGCTGGAGCTTGTTAAGGTAATTACACAGGGGAAAGGATAATGTACTGGGAACTCCTCAGAAGAATCTGATTTGTGGTGAAGGGAGAGAGATAAAAGCTCATTTAGGAACGACATGAACATGCTGCGTACGTTGCTGTTTATCAGTAAATATCTCCATTAAGATTAAGAAAAGCAGTAGCTTAATAAATTAAGTACTTCCTGGTATGGTTACTGTACTGGTAACTCCCAAAAAGAATCGGGATTTTGGTGAGGGAATACAGAAAAAAGCTCATTTAGGACCTGCACTTACAAAGGGGGTAGGCAGCTGTATATAAGGGAGTAAACCTTCTGAGAATAAAAACAGCTGGAGCTGTTTAAGGTAATTACACAGGGAAAAGGATAATGTACTGGGAACTCCTCAGAAGAATCTGATTTGTGGTGAGGGGAGAGAGGTAAAAGCTCATTTAGGAACGACATGAACATGCTGCGTAGGTAGCTGTTTATCAGTAAATATCTCCACTGAGATTAAGAAAAGCAGTAGCTTAATAAATTAAGTACTTCCTGGTATGGTTACTGTACTGGTAACTCCCCAAAAGAATCTGGATTGTGGTGAGGGAACAGAGAAAAAAGCTCATTTAGGACCTGCACTTACGAACGGGATAGACAGCTGTATATCAGGGAGTAAACCTTCTGAGAATAAAAACAGCTGGGGCTTGTTAAGGTAATTACACAGGGGAAAGGATAATGTACTGGGAACTCCTCAGAAGAATCTGATTTGTGGTGAGGGGGAGAGAGATAAAAGCTCATTTAGGAACGACATGAACATGCTGTGTAGGTAGCTGTTTATCAGTAAATATCTCCACTGAGATTAAGAAAAGCAGTAGCTTAATAAATTAAGCACTTCCTGGTATGGTTACTGTACTGGTAACTCCCCAAAAGAATCTGGATTGTGGTGAGGGAACAGAGAAAAAAGCTCATTTGGGACCTGCACTTACGAAGGGGTTAGGCAGCTGTATATCAGGGAGTAAACCTTCTGAGAATAAAAACAGCTGGAGCTTGTTAAGGCAATTACACAGGGGAAAGGATAATGTACTGGGAATTACTCAGAAGAATCTGATTTGTGGTGAGGGGAGAGAGATAAAAGCTCATTTAGGAACGACATGAACACGCTGCGTAGGTAGCTGTTTATCAGTAAATATCTCCACTGAGATTAAGAAAAGCAGTAGCTTAATAAATTAAGTACTTTCTGGTATGGTTACTGTACTGGTAACCCCCCAAAAGAATCTGGATTGTGGTGAGGGAACAGAGAAAAAAGCTCATTTAGGACCTGCAATTACGAAGGGGGTAGGCAGCTGTATATTAGGGAGTAAACCTTCTGAGAATAAAAACAGCTGGAGCTTGTTAAGGTAATTACACAGGGGAAAGGATAATGTACTGGGAACTCCTCAGAAGAATCTGATTTGTGGTGAGGGGAGAGAGATAAAAGCTCATTTAGGAACGACATGAACATGCTGCGTAGGTAGCTGTTTATCAGTAAATATCTCCACTGAGATTAAGAAAAGCAGTAGCTTAATAAATTAAGTACTTCCTGGTATGGTTAGTGTACTGGTAACTCCCCAAAAGAACCTGGATTGTGGTGAGGGAACAGAGAAAAAAGCTCATTTAGGACCTGCACTTACGAAGGGGGTAGGCAGCTGTATATCTGGGAGGAAACCTGCTCAGAATAAAAACAGCTGGAGCTTGTTAAGGTAATTACACAGGGGAAAGGGTAATGTACTGGGAACTCCTCAGAAGAATCTGATTTGTGGTGAAGGGAGAGTGATAAAAGCTAATTTAGGAACGACATGAACATGCTGCGTAGGTAGCTGTTTATCAGTAAATATCTCCACTGAGATTAAGAAAAGCAGTAGCTTAATAAATTAAGTACTTCCTGGTATGGTTACTGTACTGGTAACTCCCCAAAAGAATCTGGATTGTGGTGAGGGAACAGAGAAAAAAGCTCATTTAGGACCTGCACTTACGAACGGGGTAGGCAGCAGTATATCAGGGAGTAAACCTTCTGAGAATAAAAACAGCTGGAGCTTGTTAAGGTAATTACACAGGGGAAAGGATAATGTACTGGGAACTCCTCAGATGAATCTGATTTGTGGTGAGGGGAGAGAGATAAAAGCTCATTTAAGAACGACATGAACATGCTGCGTAAGTAGCTGTTTATCAGTAAATATCTCCACTGAGATTAAGAAAAGCAGTAGCTTAATAAATTAAGTACTTCCTGGTATGGTTACTGTACTGGTAACTCCCCAAAAGAATCTGGATTGTGGTGAGGGAACAGAGAAAAAACCTCATTTAGGACCTGCACTAAAGGGGGTAGTCAGCAGTATATCAGGGAGTAAACCTTCTGAGAATAAAAACAGCTGGAGCTTGTTAAGGTAATTACACAGTGGAAAGGATAATGTACTGGGAACTCCTCAGAAGAATCTGATTTGTGGTGAGGGGAGAGAGATAAAAGCTCATTTAGGAACGACATGAACATGCTGCGTAGGTAGCTGTTTATCAGTAAATATCTCCACTGAGATTAAGAAAAGCAGTAGCTTAATAAATTAAGCACTTCCTGGTATGGTTACTGTACTGGTAACTCCCCAAAGAATATGGATTGTGGTGAGGGAACAGAGAAAAAAGCTCATTTAGGACCTGCACTGACGAATGGGGTAGGCAGCTGTATATCAGGGAGTAAACCTTCTGAGAATAAAAACAGCTGGAGCTTGTTAAGGTAATTACACAGTGGAAAGGATAATGTACTGGGAACTCCTCAGAAGAATCTGATTTGTGGTGAGGGGAGAGAGATAAACGCTCATTTAGGAACGACATGAACATGCTGCGTAGGTAGCTGTTTATCAGTAAATATCGCCACTGAGATTAAGAAAAGCAGTAGCTTAATAAATTAAGCACTTCCTGGTATGGTTACTGTACTGGTAACTCCCCAAAAGAATCTGGATTGTGGTGAGGGAACAGAGAAAAAAGCTAATTTAAGACCTGCACTTACGAAGGGGTTTAGGCAGCTGTATATCAGGGAGTAATCCTTCTGATAATAAAAACAGCTGGAGCTTGTTAAGGTAATTACACAGGGGAAATTATAAAGTACTGGGAACTCCTCAGAAGTATCTCATTTGTGGTGAGGGGGAGAGAGATAAAAGCTCATTTAGGAACGACATGAACATGCTGCGTAGGTAGCTGTTTATCAGTAAATATCTCCACTGAGATTAAGAAAAGCAGTAGCTTAATAAATTAAGTACTTCCTGGTATGGTTACTGTACTGGTAACTCCCAAAAGAATCTGGATTGTGGAGAGGGAATAGAAAAAAAAAGCTCATTTAGGACCGGCACTTATGATGGGCGTAGGCAGCAGTATATCAGGGAGTAAACCTTCTGAGAATAAAAACAGCTGGAGCTTGTTAAGGTAATTACACAGTGGAAAGGATAATGTACTGGGAACTCCTCAGAAAAATCTGATTTGTTTTGAGGGGAGAGTGATAAAAGCCCATTTAGGAACGACATGAACATGCTGCGTAGGAAGCTGTTTATCAGTAAATATCTCCACTGAGATTAAGAAAAGCAGTAGCTTAATAAATTAAGTACTTCCTGGTATGGTTACTGTACTGGTAACTCCCCAAAAGAATCTGGATTGTTGTGAGGGAACAGAGAAAAAAGCTCATTTAGGACCTGCACTTACGAAGGGGGTAGGCAGCTGTATATCAGGGAGTAAACCTTCTGATAATAAAAACAGCTGGAGCTTGTTAAGGTAATTACACAGGGGTAAGGATAATGTACTGGGAACAATTCAGAAGAATCTGATTTGTGGTGAGGGGAGAGAGATAAAAGCTCATTTAGGAACGACATGAACATGCTGCGTAGGTAGCTGTTTATCAGTAAATATCTCCACTGAGATTAAGAAAAGCAGTAGCTTAATAAATTAAGTACTTCCTGGTATGGTTACTGTACTGGTAACTCCCAAAAGAATCTGGATTGTGGTGAGGGAAGAGAGAAAATTGCTCATTTAGGACCTGCACTTACGAAGGCGGTAGGCAGCTGTATATCAGGGAGTAAACCTTCTGAGAATAAAAACAGCTGGAGCTTGTTAAGGTAATTACACAGGGGAAAGGATAATGTACTGGGAACTCCTCAGAAGAATCTGATTTGTGGTGAGGGGAGAGAGATAAAAGCTCATTTAGGAACGACATGAACATGCTGCGTAGGTAGCTGTTTATCAGTAAATATCTCCACTG
>NW_025957281.1:0-36979 GCF_023159225.1 Perognathus longimembris pacificus | reverse complement strand
TAACCATACCAGGAAGTACTTAATTTATTAAGCTACTGCTTTTTCTTAATCTCAGTGGAGATATTTACTGATAAACAGCTACTTACGCTGCATGTTCATGTCGATGAGCTTTTATCTCTCTCCCCTCACCACAAATCAGATTCTTCTGAGGAGTTCCCAGTACATTATCCTTTCCCCTGTGTAATTACCTTAACAAGCTCCAGCTGTTTTTATTCTCAGAAGGTTTACTCCCTGATATACAGCTGCCTACCCCCTTCGTAAGTGCAGGTCCTAAATGAGCTTTTTTCTCTGTTCCCTCACCACAATCCAGATTCTTTTGGGGAGTTACCAGTACAGTAACCATACCAGGAAGTACTTAATTTATTAAGCTACTGCTTTTCTTAATCTCAGTGGAGATATTTACTGATAAACAGCTACCTACGCAGCATGTTCATGTCGTTCCTAAATGAGCTTTTATCTCTCTCCCCTCACCACAAATCAGATTCCTGTGAGGAGTTCCCAGTACATTATCCTTTCCCCTGTGTAATTACCTTAACAAGCTCCAGCTGTTTTTATTCTGAGAAGGTTTACTCCCTGATATACAGCTGTCTACCCCCTTCGTAAGTGCAGGTCCTAAATGAGCTTTTTTCTCTGTTCCCTCACCACAATCCAGATTCTTTTGGGGAGTTACCAGTACAGTAACCATACCAGGAAATACTTAACTTATTAAACTACTGCTTTTCTTAATCTCAGTGGAGATATTTACTGATAAACAGCTACCTACACAACATGTTCATGTCGTTCATAAATGAGCTTTTATCTCTCTCCCCTCACCACAAATCAGATTCTTCTGAGGAGTTCCCAGTACATTATCCTTTCCTCTCTGTAACTACCTTAACAAGCTCCAGCTGTTTTTATTCTCAGAAGGTTTACTCCCTGATATACAGCTGCTTACCCCCTTCGTAAGTGCAGGTCCTAAATGAGCTTTATTCTCTCTTCCCTCACCACAATCCAGATTCTTTTTGGGAGTTACCAGTACAGTAACCATACCAGGAACTACTCAATTTATTAAGCTACTGCTTTTCTTAATCTCAGTGGAGATATTTACAGATAAACAGCTACCTACGCAGCATGTTCATGTCGTTCTTAAATGAGCTTTTATCTCTCTCCCCTCACCACAAATCAGATTCTTCTGAGGAGTTCCCAGTACATTATCCTTTCCCCTGTGTAATTACCTTAACAAGCTCCAGCTGTTTTTATTCTCAGAAGGTTTACTCCCTGATATACAGCTGCTTACCCCCTTCGTAAGTGCAGGTCCTAAATGAGCTTTATTCTCTCTTCCCTCACCACAATCCAGATTCTTTTTGGGAGTTACCAGTACAGTAACCATACCAGGAACTACTCAATTTATTAAGCTACTGCTTTTCTTAATCTCAGTGGAGATATTTACAGATAAACAGCTACCTACGCAGCATGTTCATGTCGTTCTTAAATGAGCTTTTATCTCTCTCCCCTCACCACAAATCAGATTCTTCTGAGGAGTTCCCAGTACATTATCCTTTCCCCTGTGTAATTACCTTAACAAGCTCCAGCTGTTTTTATTCTCAGAAGGTTTACTCCCTGATATACAGCTGCCTACCCCCTTCGTAAGTGCAGGTCATAAATGAGCTTTTTTATCTGTTCCCTCACCACAATCCAGATTCTTTTGGGAAGTTACCGGTACAGTAACCATACCAGGAAGTACTTAATTTATTAAGCTACTGCTTTTCTTAATCTCAGTGGAGATATTTACTGATAAACAGCTACCTACTCAGCATTTTCATGTCGTTCCTAAATGAGCTTTTATCTCTCTCCCCTCACCACAAATCAGATTCTTCTGAGGAGTTCCCCGTACATTATCCTTTCCCCTGTGTAATTACCTTAACAACTCCAGCTCTTTTTATTCTCAGAAGGTTTACTCCCTGATATACAGCTGCCTACCCCCTTCGTAAGTGCAGGTCCTAAATGACCTTTTTTCTCTGTTCCCTCACCACAGTCCAGATTCTTTTCGGAAGTTACCAGTAGAGTAACCATACCAGGAAGTACTTAATTTATTAAGCTACTGCTTTTCTTAATCTCAGTGGAGATATTTACTGATAAACAGCTACGTAGGCAGCATGTTCATGTCGTTCCTAAATGAGCTTTTATCTCTCTCCCCTCACCACAAATCAGATTCTTCTGAGGAGTTCCCCGTACATTATCCTTTCCCCTGTGTAATTACCTTAACAACTCCAGCTCTTTTTATTCTCAGAAGGTTTACTCCCTGATATACAGCTGCCTACCCCCTTCGTAAGTGCAGGTCCTAAATGACCTTTTTTCTCTGTTCCCTCACCACAATCCAGATTCTTTTGGGGAGTTACCAGTACAGTAACCATACCAGGAAGTACTTAATTTATTAAGCTACTGCTTTTCTTAATCTCAGTGGAGATATTTACTGATAAACAGCTACCTACGCAGCATGTTCATGTCGTTCCTAAATGAGCTTTTATCTCTCTCCACTCACCACAAATCAGATTCTTCTGAGGAGTTCCCAGTACATTATCCTTTCCCCTGTGTAATTAACTTAACAAGCTCCAGCTGTTTTTATTCTCAGAAGGTTTACTCCCTGATATACAGCTGCCTACCCCCTTCGTAAGTGCAGGTCCTAAATGAGCTTTTTTCTCTGTTCCCTCACCACAATCCAGATTCTTTTGGGGAGTTACCAGTACAGTAACCATACCAGGAAGTACTTAATTTATTAAGCTACTGCTTTTCTTAATCTCAGTGGAGATATTTACTGATAAACAGCTACTTACGCTGCATGTTCATGTCGTTCCTTAATGAGCTTTTATCTCTCTCCCCTCACCACAAATCAGATTCTTCTGAGGAGTTCCCAGTACATTATGCTTTCCCCTGTGTAATTACCTTAACAAGCTCCAGCTGTTTTTATTCTCAGAAGGTTTACTCCCTGATATACAACTGCCTACCCCCTTCGTAAGTGCAGGTCCTAAATGAGCTTTTTTCTCTGTTCCCTCACCACAATCCAGATACTTTTGGGGAGTTACCAGTACAGTAACCATACCAGTAAGTACCTAATTTATTAAGCTACTGCTTTTCTTAATCTCAGTGGAGATATTTACTGATAAACAGCTACCTACGCAGCATGTTCATGTCGTTCCTAAATGAGCTTTTATCTCTCTCCCCTCACAACAAATCAGATTCTTCTGAGGAGTTCCCATTACATTATCCTTTCCCCTGTGTAATTACCTTAACAAGCTCCAGCTGTTTTTATTCTCAGAAGTTTTACTCCCTGATATACAGCTGCCTACCCCCTTCGTAAGTGCAGGTCCTAAATGAGCTTTTTTCTCTGTTCCCTCACCACAATCCAGATTCTTTTGGGGAGTAACCAGTACAGTAACCATACCAGGAAGTACTTAATTAATTAAGCTACTGCTTTTCTTAATCTCAGTGGAGATATTTACTGATAAACAGCTACCTACGCAGCATGTTCATGTCGTTCCTAAATGAGCTTTTATCTCCTCCCCTCACCACAAATCAGATTCTTCTGAGGAGTTCCCAGTACATTATCCTTTCCCCTGTGTAATTACCTTAACAAGCTCCAGCTGTTTTTATTCTCAGGAGGTTTACTCCCTGATATACAGCTGCCTACCCCCTTCGTAAGTGCAGGTCCTAAATGAGCTTTTTTCTCTGTTCCCTCACCACAATCCAGATTCTTTTGGGGAGTTACCAGTACAGTAACCATACCAGGAAGTACTTAATTTATTAATCTACTGCTTTTCTTAATCTCAGTGGATATATTTACTGATAAACAGCTACCTACGCAGCATGTTCATGTCGTTCCTAAATGAGCTTTTATCTCTCTCCCCTCACCACAAATCAGATTCTTCTGAGGAGTTCCCAGTACAGTATCCTTTCCCCTGTGTAATTACCTTAACAAGCTCCAGCTGTTTTTATTCCCAGAAGGTTTACTCCCTGATATACAGCTGTCTACCCCCTTCGTAAGTGCAGGTCTTAAATGAGCTTTTGTCTCTATTCCCTCACCACAATCCAGATTCTTTTGGGGAGTTACCAGTACAGTAACCATACCAGGAAGTACTTAATTTATTAAACTACTGCTTTTCTTAATCTCAGTGGAGATATTTACTGATAAACAGCTACCTACGAAGCATGTTCATGTCGTTCTTAAATGAGCTTTTATCTCTCTCCCCTCAACACAAATCAGATTCTTCTGAGGAGTTCCCAGTACATTATCCTTTCCCCTGTGTAATTACCTTAACAAGCTCGAGCTGTTTTTATTCTCAGAAGGTTTACTCCCTGATATACAGCTGTCTACCCCCTTCGTAAGTGCAGGTCCTAAATGAGCTTTTGTCTCTGTTCTCTCACCACAATCCAGATTCTTCTGAGGAGTTCCCAGTACATTATCCTTTCCCCTGTGTAATTACCTTAACAAGCTCCAGCTGTTTTTATTCTCAGAAGGTTTACTCTCTGATATACAGCTGCCTAACCCCTTCGTAAGTGCAGGTCCTAAATGAGCTTTTGTCTCTGTTCCCTCACCACAATCCAGATTCTTTTGGGGAGTTACCAGTACAGTAACCATACCAGGAAGTACTTAATTTATTAAGCTACTGCTTTTCTTAATCTCAGTGGAGATAATTACTGACAAACAGCTACCTACGCAGCATGTTCATGTCGTTCCTAAATGAGCTTTTATCTCTCTCCCCTCACCACAAATCAGATTCTTCTGAGGAGTTCCCAGTACATTATCCTTTCCCCTGTGTAATTACCTTAACAAGCTCCAGCTGTTTTTATTCTCAGAAGGTTTACTCCCTGATATACAGCTGCCTACCCACTTCGTAAGTGCAGGTCCTAAATGAGCTTTTTTCTCTGTTCCCTCACCACAATCAAGATTCTTTTGGGAAGTTACCAGTACAGTAACCATACCAGGAAGTACTTAATTTATTAAGCTACTGCTTTTCTTAATCGCAGTGGAGATATTTACTGATAAACAGCTACCTACGCAGCATGTTCATGTCGTTCCTAAATGACCATTTATCTCTCTCCCCTCACCACAAATCAGATTCTTCTGAGGAGTTCCCCGTACATTATCCTTTCCCCTGTGTAATTACCTTAACAACTCCAGCTCTTTTTATTCTCAGAAGGTTTACTCCCTGATATACAGCTGCCTACCACCTTCGTAAGTGCAGGTCTTAAATGACCTTTTTTCTCTGTTCCCTCACCACAATCCAGATTATTTTCGGAAGTTACCAGTACAGTAACCATACCAGGAAGTACTTAATTTATTAAGCTACTGCTTTTCTTAATCTCAGTGGAGATATTTACTGATAAACAGCTACTTACGCTGCATGTTCATGTCGTTACTTAATGAGCTTTTTCACTCTCCCCTCACCACAAATCAGATTCTTCTGAGGAGTTTTTAGTACATTATCCTTTCCCATGTGTAATTACCTTAACAAGCTCCAGCTGTTTTTATTCTCAGAAGGTTTACTCCCTGATATACAGCTGCCTACCCCCTTCGTAAGTGCAGGTCGTAAATGAGCTTTTTTCTCTGTTCCCTCACCACAATCCAGATTCTTTTGTGGAGTTACCAGTACAGTAACCATACCAGGAAGTACTTAATTTATTAAGATACTGCTTTTCTTAATCTCAGTGGAGATATTTACTGATAAACAGCTACCTACGCAGCATGTTCATGTCGTTCCTAAATGAGTTTTTATCTCTCTCCCCTCACCACAAATCAGATTCCTGTGAGGAGTTCCCAGTACATTATCCTTTCCCCTGTGTAATTACCTTAACAAGCTCCAGCTGTTTTTATTCTCAGAAGGTTTACTCCCTGATATACAGCTGCCTACCCCCTTCGTAAGTGCAGGTCCTAAATGAGCTTTTTTCTCTGTTCCCTCACCACAATCCAGATTCTTTTGGGGAGTTACCAGTACAGTAACCATACCAGGAAGTACTTAATTTATTAATCTACTGCTTTTCTTAATCTCAGTGGATATATTTACTGATAAACAGCAACCTACGCAGCATGTTCATGTCGTTCCTAAATGAGCTTTTATCTCTCTCCCCGCACCACAAATCAGATTCTTCTGAGGAGTTCCCAGTACAGTATCCTTTCCCCTGTGTAATTACCTTAACAAGCTCCAGCTGTTTTTATTCTCAGAAGGTTTACTCCTTGATATACAGCTGCCTACCCCCTTCGTAAGTGCAGGTCCTAAATGAGCTTTTGTCTCTGTTCCTGGACCACAATCCAGATTCTTTTGGGGAGTTACCAGTACAGTAACCATACCAGGAAGTACTTAATTTATTAAGGACTGCTTTTCTTAATCTCAGTGGAGATATTTACTGATAAACATCTACCGACGCAGCATGTTCATGTCGTTCCTAAATGAGCTTTTATCTCTCTCCACTCACCACAAATCAGATTCTTCTGAGGAGTTCCCAATACATTATCCTTTCCCCTGTGTAATTACCTTCACAAGCTCCAGCTGGTTTATTCTCAGAAGGTTTACTCCCTGATATACAGCTGCCTACCCCCTTCGTAAGTACAGGTCCTAAATGAGCTTTTTTCTCTGTTCCCTCACCACAATCCAAACTCTTTTGGGGAGTTACCAGTACAGTAACCATACCAGGAAGTACTTAATTTATTAAGCTACTGCTTTTCTTAATCTCAGTGGAGATATTTACTGATAAACAGCTACCTACGCAGCATGTTCATGTCGTTCCTAAATGAGCTTTTATCTCTCTCCCCTCACCACAAATCAGATTCCTCTGAGGAGTTCCCAGTACATTATCCTTTCCCCTGTGTAATTACCTTAACAAGCTCCAGCTGTTTTTATTCTCAGAAGGTTTACTCCCTGATATACAGCTGTCTACCCCCTTCGTAAGTGCAGGTCCTAAATGAGCTTTTGTTTCTGTTCCCTCACCACAATCCAGATTCTTTTGGGGAGTTACCAGTACAGTAACCATACCAGGAAGTACTTAATTTATTAAAGTACTGCTTTTCTTAATCTCAGTGGAGATATTTACTGATAAACAGCTACCTACGCAGCATGTTCATGTCGTTCCTAAATGAGCTTTTATCTCTCTCCCCTCACCACATATCAGATTCTTCTGAGGAGTTCCCAGTAAATTACCCTTTCCCCTGTGTAATTACCTTAACAAGCTCCAGCTGATTTATTCTCAGAAGGTTTACTCCCTGATATACAACTGCCTACCCCCTTCGTAAGTGCAGGTCCTAAATTAGCTTTTTTCTCTGTTCCCTCACCGCAATCCAGATTCTTTAGGGGAGTTACCAGTACAGTAACCATACCAGGAAGTACTTAATTTATTAAGCTACTGCTTTTCTTAATCTCAGTGGAGATATTTACTGATAAACAGCTACCTACGCAGCATGTTCATGTCGTTCCTAAATGAGCTTTTATCTCTCTCCCCTCACCACAAATCAGATTCTTCTGAGGAGTTCCCAGTACATTATCCTTTCCCCTGTGTAATTACCTTAACAAGCTCCAGCTGTTTTTATTCTCAGAAGGTTTACTCCCTGATATACAGCTGCCTACCCCCTTCGTGAGTGTAGGTCCTAAATGAGCTTTTTTCTCTGTTCCCGCAACACAATCCAGAATCTTTTGGGGAGTTACCAATACAGTAACCATACCAGGAAGTACTTAATTTATTAAGCTACTGCTTTTCTTAATCTCAGTGGAGATATTTACTGATAAACAGCTACCTACGCAGCATGTTCATGTCGTTCCTAAATGAGCTTTTATCTCTCTCCCCTCACCACAAATCAGATTCTTCTGAGGAGTTCCCAGTACATTATCCTTTCCCCTGTGTAATTACCTTAACAAGCTCCAGCTCTTTTTATTCTCAGAAGGTTTACTCCCTGATATACAGCTGCCTACCCCCTTCGTAAGTGCAGGTCCTAAATGAGCTTTTTTCTCTGTTCCCTCACCACAATCCAGATTCTTTTGGGGAGTTACCAGTACAGTAACCATACCAGGAAGTACTTAATTTATTAAGCTACTGCTTTTCTTAATCTCAGTGGAGATATTTACTGATAAACAGCTACCTACGCAGCATGTTCATGTCGTTCCTAAATGAGCTTTTATCTCTCTCCCCTCACCACAAATCAGATTCTTCTGAGGAGTTCCCAGTACATTATCCTTTCCCCTGTGTAATTACCTTAACAAGCTCCAGCTGATTTATTCTCAGAAGGTTTACTCCCTGATATACAGCTGCCTACCCCCTTCGTAAGTACAGTTCCTAAATGAGCTTTTTTCTCTGTTCCCTCACCACAATCCAGATTCTTTTGGGGAGTTACCAGTACAGTAACCATACCAGGAAGTACTTAATTAATTAAGCTACTGCTTTTCTTAATCTCAGTGGAGATATTTACTGATAAACAGCTACCTACGCAGCATGTTCATGTCGTTCCTAAATGAGCTTTTATCTCTCTCCCCTCACCACAAATCAGATTCTTCTGAGGAGTTCCCAGTACATTATCCTTTCCCCTGTGTAATTACCTTAACAAGCTCCAGCTGTTTTTATTCTCAGAAGGTTTACTCCCTGATATACAGCTGTCTACCCCCTTCGTAAGTGCAGGTCCTAAATGAGCTTTTGTTTCTGTACCCTCACCACAATCCAGATTCTGTTGGGGAGTTACCAGTAGAGTAACCATACCAGGAAGTACTTAATTTATTAAACTACTGCTTTTCTTAATCTCAGTGGAGATATTTACTGATAAACAGCTACCTACGCAGCATGTTCATGTCGTTCCTAAATGAGCTTTTATCTCTCTCACCTCACCACATATCAGATTCTTCTGAGGAGTTCCCTGTACATTACCCTTTCCCCTGTGTAATTACCTTAACAAGCTCCAGCTGATTTATTCTCAGAAGGTTTACTCCATGATATACAACTGCCTACCCCCTTCGTAAGTGCAGGTCCTAAATTAGCTTTTTTCTCTGTTCCCTCACCGCAATCCAGATTCTTTAGGGGAGTTACCAGTACAGTAACCATACCAGGAACTACTTAATTTATTAAGCTACTGCTTTTCTTAATCTCAGTGGAGATATTTACTGATAAACAGCTACCTACGCAGCATGTTCATGTCGTTCCTAAATGAGCTTTTATCTCTCTCCCCTCACCACAAATCAGATTCTTCTGAGGAGTTCCCAGTACATTATCCTTTCCCCTGTGTAATTACCTTAACAAGCTCCAGCTCTATTTATTCTCAGAAGGTTTACTCCCTGATATACAGCTGCCTACCCCCTTCGTAAGTGCAGGTCCTAAATGAGCTTTTTTCTCTGTTCCCTCACCACAATCCAGATTCTGTTGGGGAGTTACCAGTAGAGTAACCATACTAGGAAGTACTTAATTTATTAAACTACTGCTTTTCTTAATCTCAGTGGAGATATTTACTGATAAACAGCTACCTACGCAGCATGTTCATGTCGTTCCTAAATGAGCTTTTATCTCTCTCCCCTCACCACAAATCAGATTCTTCTGAGGAGTTCCCAGTACATTATCCTTTCCCCTGTGTAATTACCTTAACAAGCTCCAGCTGTTTTTATTCTCAGAAGGTTTACTCCCTGATATACAGCTGCCTACCCCCTTCGTAAGTGCAGGTCCTAAATGAGCTTTTTCCCTGTTCCCTCACCACAATCCAGATTCTTTTAGGGAGTTACCAGTACAGTAACCATACCAGGAAGTACTTAATTTATTAAGCTACTGCTTTTCTTTATCTCAGTGGAGATATTTACTGATAAACAGCTACCTACGCAGCATGTTCATGTCGTTCCTAAATGAGCTTTTATCTCTCTCCCCTCACCACAAATCAGATTCTTCTGAGGAGTTCCCAGTACAGTATCCTTTCCCCTGTGTAATTACCTTAACAAGCTCCAGGTGTTTTTATTCTCAGAAGGTTTACTCCCTGATATACAGCTGCCTAACCCCTTCGTAAGTGCAGGTCCTAAATGAGCTTTTGTCTCTGTTCCCGGACCACAATCCAGATTCTTTTGGGGAGTTACCAGTACAGTAACCATACCAGGAAGTACTTAATTTATTAAGGACTGCTTTTCTTAATCTCAGTGGAGATATTTACTGATAAACATCTACCGACGCAGCATGTTCATGTCGTTCCTAAATGAGCTTTTATCTCTCTCCCCTCACCACAAATCAGATTCTTCTGAGGAGTTCCCAGTACATTATCCTTTCCCCTGTGTAATTACCTTAACAAGCTCCAGCTGATTTATTCTCAGAAGGTTTACTCCCTGATATACAGCTGCCTACCCCCTTCGTAAGTACAGTTCCTAAATGAGCTTTTTTCTCTGTTCCCTCACCACAATCCAGATTCTTTTGGGGAGTTACCAGTACAGTAACCATACCAGGAAGTACTTAATTAATTAAGCTACTGCTTTTCTTAATCTCAGTGGAGATATTTACTGATAAACAGCTACCTACGCAGCATGTTCATGTCGTTCCTAAATGAGCTTTTATCTCTCTCCCCTCACCACAAATCAGATTCCTCTGAGGAGTTCCCAGTACATTATCCTTTCCCCTGTGTAATTACCTTAACAAGCTCCAGCTGTTTTTATTCTCAGAAGGTTTACTCCCTGATATACAGCTGTCTACCCCCTTCGTAAGTGCAGGTCCTAAATGAGCTTTTGTTTCTGTACCCTCACCACAATCCAGATTCTGTTGGGGAGTTACCAGTAGAGTAACCATACCAGGAAGTACTTAATTTATTAAACTACTGCTTTTCTTAATCTCAGTGGAGATATTTACTGATAAACAGCTACCTATGCAGCATGTTCATGTCGTTTCTAAATGAGCTTTTATCTCTCTCCCCTCACCACATATCAGATTCTTCTGAGGAGTTCCCAGTACATTACCCTTTCCCCTGTGTAATTACCTTAACAAGCTCCAGCTGATTTATTCTCAGAAGGTTTACTCCCTGATATACAACTGCCTACCCCCTTCGTAAGTGCAGGTCCTAAATTAGCTTTTTTCTCTGTTCCCTCACCGCAATCCAGATTCTTTAGGGGAGTTACCAGTACAGTAACCATACCAGGAACTGCTTAATTTATTAAGCTACTGCTTTTCTTAATCTCAGTGGAGATATTTACTGAAAAACAGCTACCTACGCAGCATGTTCATGTCGTTCCTAAATGAGCTTTTATCTCTCTCCCCTCACCACAAATCAGATTCTTCTGAGGAGTTCCCAGTACATTATCCTTTCCCCTGTGTAATTACCTTAACAAGCTCCAGCTGTTTTTATTCTCAGAAGGTTTACTCCCTGATATACAGCTGCCTACCCCCTTCGTAAGTGCAGGTCCTAAATGAGCTTTTTTCTCTGTTCCCTCACCACAAACCAGATTCTGTTGGGGAGTTACCAGTAGAGTAACCATACTAGGAAGTACTTAATTTATTAAACTACTGATTTTCTTAATCTCAGTGGAGATATTTACTGATAAACAGCTACCTACGCAGCATGTTCATGTCGTTCCTAAATGAGCTTTTATCTCTCTCCCCTCACCACAAATCAGATTCTTCTTAGGAGTTCCCAGTACATTATCCTTTCCCCTGTGTAATTACCTTAACAAGCTCCAGCTGTTTTTATTGTCAGAAGGTTTACTCCCTGATATACAGCTGCCTACCCCCTTTGTAAGTGTAGGTCCTAAATGAGCTTTTTTCTCTGTTCCCGCACCACAATCCAGAATCTTTTGGGGAGTTACCAATACAGTAACCATACCAGGAAGTACCTAATTTATAAAGCTACTGCTTTTCTTAATCTCAGTGGAGATATTTACTGATAAACAGCTACCTACGCAGCATGTTCATGTCGTTCCTAAATGAGCTTTTATCTCTCTCCCCTCACCACAAATCAGATTCTTCTGAGGAGTTCCCAGTACATTATCCTTTCCCCTGTGTAATTACCTTAACAAGCTCCAGCTGTTTTTATTCGCAGAAGGTTTACTCCCTGATATACAGCTGCCTACCCCCTTCGTAAGTGCAGGTCCTAAATGAGGTTTTTTCTATGTTCCCTCACCACAATCCAGATTCTTTTGGGGAGTTACCAGTACAGTACCCATACCAGGAAGTACTTAATTTATTAAGCTACTGCTTTTCTTAATCTCAGTGGAGTTATTTACTGATAAACAGCTACGTATGCAGCATGTTCATGTCGTTCCTAAATGAGCTTTTATCTCTCTCCCCTCACCACAAATCAGATTCTTCTGAGGAGTTCCCAGTACATTATCCTTTCCCCTGTGTAATTACCTTTATAAGCTCCAGCTGTATTTATTCTCAGAATTTTTACTCCCTGATATACAACTGCATACCCCCTTCGTAAGTGCAGGTCCTAAATGAGCTTTTTTCTCTGTTCCCTCACCACAATCCAGATTCTTTTGCGGAGTTACCAGTACAGTAACCATACCGGGAAGTACTTAATTTATTAAGCTACTGCTTTTCTTAATCTCAGTGGAGATATTTACTGATAAACAGCTACCTATGCAGCATGTTCATGTCGTTCCTAAATGAGCTTTTATCTCTCTCCCCTCACCACAAATCAGATTCTTCTGAGGAGTTCCCAGTACATTATCCTTTCCCCTGTGTAATTACCTTAACAAGCTCCAGCTGTTTTTATTCTCAGAAGGTTTACTCCCTGATATACAGGTGCCTACCCCCTTCGTAAGTGCAGGTCCTAAATGAGCTTTTATCTCTGTTCCATCACCACAATCCAGATTCTTTTGGGGAGTTACCAGTACAGTAACCATACCGGGAAGTACTTAATTTATTAAGCTACTGCTTTTCTTAATCTCAGTGGAGATATTTACTGATAAACAGCTACCTATGCAGCATGTTCATGTCGTTCCTAAATGAGCTTTAATCTCTCTCCCCTCACCACATATCAGATTCTTCTGAGGAGTTCCCAGTACATTACCCTTTCCCCTGTGTAATTACCTTAACAAGCTCCAGCTGATTTATTCTCAGAAGGTTTACTCCCTGATATACAACTGCCTACCCCCTTCGTAAGTGCAGGTCCTAAATTAGCTTTTTTCTCTGTTCCCTCACCGCAATCCAGATTCTTTAGGGGAGTTACCAGTACAGTAACCATACCAGGAATTACTTAATTTATTAAGCTACTGCTTTTCTTAATCTCAGTGGAGATATTTACTGATAAACAGCTACCTACGCAGCATGTTCATGTCGTTCCTAAATGAGCTTTTATCTCTCTCCCCTCACCAAAAATCAGATTCTTCTGAGGAGTTCCCAGTACATTTTCCTTTCCCCTGTGTAATTACCTTAACAAGCTCCAGCTGTTTTTATTCTCAGAAGGTTTACTCCCTGATATACAGCTGCCTACCCCCTTCGTAAGTGCAGGTCCTAAATGAGCTTTTTTCTCTGTTCCCTCACCACAATCCAGATTCTGTTGGGGAGTTACCAGTAGAGTAACCATACTAGGAAGTACTTAATTTATTAAACTACTGCTTTTCTTAATCTCAGTGGAGATATTTACTGATAAACAGCTACCTACGCAGCATGTTCATGTCGTTCCTAAATGAGCTTTTATCTCTCTCCCCTCACCACAAATCAGATTCTTCTGAGGAGTTCCCAGTACATTATCCTTTCCCCTGTGTAATTACCTTAACAAGCTCCAGCTGTTTTTATTCTCAGAAGGTTTACTCCCTGATATACAGGTGCCTACCCCCTTCGTAAGTGCAGGTCCTAAATGAGCTTTTATCTCTGTTCCATCACCACAATCCAGATTCTTTTGGGGAGTTACCAGTACAGTAACCATACCGGGAAGTACTTAATTTATTAAGCTACTGCTTTTCTTAATCTCAGTGGAGATATTTACTGATAAACAGCTACCTATGCAGCATGTTCATGTCGTTCCTAAATGAGCTTTAATCTCTCTCCCCTCACCACATATCAGATTCTTCTGAGGAGTTCCCAGTACATTACCCTTTCCCCTGTGTAATTACCTTAACACGCTCCAGCTGATTTATTCTCAGAAGGTTTACTCCCTGATATACAACTGCCTACCCCCTTCGTAAGTGCAGGTCCTAAATTAGCTTTTTTCTCTGTTCCCTCACCGCAATCCAGATTCTTTAGGGGAGTTACCAGTACAGTAACCATACCAGGAATTACTTAATTTATTAAGCTACTGCTTTTCTTAATCTCAGTGGAGATATTTACTGATAAACAGCTACCTACGCAGCCTGTTCATGTCGTTCCTAAATGAGCTTTTATCTCTCTCCCCTCACCAAAAATCAGATTCTTCTGAGGAGTTCCCAGTACATTTTCCTTTCCCCTGTGTAATTACCTTAACAAGCTCCAGCTGTTTTTATTCTCAGAAGGTTTACTCCCTGATATACAGCTGCCTACCCCCTTCGTAAGTGCAGGTCCTAAATGAGCTTTTTTCTCTGTTCCCTCACCACAATCCAGATTCTGTTGGGGAGTTACCAGTAGAGTAACCATACTAGGAAGTACTTAATTTATTAAACTACTGCTTTTCTTAATCTCAGTGGAGATATTTACTGATAAACAGCTACCTACGCAGCATGTTCATGTCGTTCCTAAATGAGCTTTTATCTCTCTCCCCTCACCACAAATCAGATTCTTCTGAGGAGTTCCCAGTACATTATCCTTTCCCCTGTGTAATTACCTTAACAAGCTCCAGCTGTTTTTATTCTCAGAAGGTTTACTCCCTGATATACAGCTGCCTACCCCCTTCGTAAGTGCAGGTCCTAAATGAGCTTTTTCCCTGTTCCCTCACCACAATCCAGATTCTTTTGGGGAGTTACCAGTACAGTAACCATACCAGGAAGTACTTAATTTACTAAGCTACTGCTTTTCTTAATCTCAGTGGAGATATTTACTGATAAACAGCTACCTACGCAGCATGTTCATGTCGTTCCTAAATGAGCTTTTATCTCTCTCCCCTCACCACAAATCAGATTCTTCTGAGGAGTTCCCAGTACAGTATCCTTTCCCCTGTGTAATTACCTTAACAAGCTCCAGCTGTTTTTATTCTCAGAAGGTTTACTCCCTGATATACAGCTGCCTAACCCCTTCGTAAGTGCAGGTCCTAAATGAGCTTTTGTCTCTGTTCCCGGACCACAATCCAGATTCTTTTGGGGAGTTACCAGTACAGTAACCATACCAGGAAGTACTTAATTTATTAAGGACTGCTTTTCTTAATCTCAGTGGAGATATTTACTGATAAACATCTACCGACGCAGCATGTTCATGTCGTTCCTAAATGAGCTTTTATCTCTCTCCCCTCACCACAAATCAGATTCTTCTGAGGAGTTCCCAGTACATTATCCTTTCCCCTGTGTAATTACCTTAACAAGCTCCAGCTGATTTATTCTCAGAAGGTTTACTCCCTGATATACAGCTGCCTACCCCCTTCGTAAGTACAGTTCCTAAATGAGCTTTTTTCTCTGTTCCCTCACCACAATCAAGATTCTTTTGGGGAGTTACCAGTACAGTAACCATACCAGGAAGTACTTAATTAATTAAGCTACTGCTTTTCTTAATCTCAGTGGAGATATTTACTGATAAACAGCTACCTACGCAGCATGTTCATGTCGTTCCTAAATGAGCTTTTATCTCTCTCCCCTCACCACAAATCAGATTCCTCTGAGGAGTTCCCAGTACATTATCCTTTCCCCTGTGTAATTACCTTAACAAGCTCCAGCTGTTTTTATTCTCAGAAGGTTTACTCCCTGATATACAGCTGTCTACCCCCTTCGTAAGTGCAGGTCCTAAATGAGCTTTTGTTTCTGTACCCTCACCACAATCCAGATTCTGTTGGGGAGTTACCAGTAGAGTAACCATACCAGGAAGTACTTAATTTATTAAACTACTGCTTTTCTTAATCTCAGTGGAGATATTTACTGATAAACAGCTACCTACGCAGCATGTTCATGTCGTTCCTAAATGAGCTTTTATCTCTCTCCCCTCACCACATATCAGATTCTTCTGAGGAGTTCCCAGTACATTACCCTTTCCCCTGTGTAATTACCTTAACAAGCTCCAGCTGATTTATTCTCAGAAGGTTTACTCCCTGATATACAACTGCCTACCCCCTTCGTAAGTGCAGGTCCTAAATTAGCTTTTTTCTCTGTTCCCTCACCGCAATCCAGATTCTTTAGGGGAGTTACCAGTACAGTAACCATACCAGGAACTACTTAATTTATTAAGCTACTGCTTTTCTTAATCTCAGTGGAGATATTTACTGATAAACAGCTACCTACGCAGCATGTTCATGTCGTTCCTAAATGAGCTTTTATCTCTCTCCCCTCACCACAAATCAGATTCTTCTGAGGAGTTCCCAGTACATTATCCTTTCCCCTGTGTAATTACCTTAACAAGCTCCAGCTGATTTATTCTCAGAAGGTTTACTCCCTGATATACAACTGCCTACCCCCTTCGTAAGTGCAGGTCCTAAATGAGCTTTTTTCTCTGTTCCCTCACCACAATCCAGATTCTGTTGGGGAGTTACCAGTAGAGTAACCATACTAGGAAGTACTTAATTTATTAAACTACTTCTTTTCTTAATCTCAGTGGAGATATTTACTGATAAACAGCTACCTACGCAGCCTGTTCATGTCGTTCCTAAATGAGCTTTTATCTCTCTCCCCTCACCACAAATCAGATTCTTCTGAGGAGTTCCCAGTACATTATCCTTTCCCCTGTGTAATTACCTTAACAAGCTCCAGCTGTTTTTATTGTCAGAAGGTTTACTCCCTGATATACAGCTGCCTACCCCCTTTGTAAGTGTAGGTCCTAAATGAGCTTTTTTCTCTGTTCCGGCACCACAATCCAGAATCTTTTGGGGAGTTACCAATACAGTAACCATACCAGGAAGTACCTAATTTATAAAGCTACTGCTTTTCTTAACCTCAGTGGAGATATTTACTGATAAACAGCTACCTACGCAGCATGTTCATGTCGTTCCTAAATGAGCTTTTATCTCTCTCCCCTCACCACAAATCAGATTCTTCTGAGGAGTTCCCAGTACATTATCCTTTCCCCTGTGTAATTACCTTAACAAGCTCCAGCTGTTTTTATTCTCAGAAGGTTTACTCCCTGATATACAGCTGCCTACCCCCTTCGTAAGTGCAGGTCCTAAATGAGGTTTTTTCTATGTTCCCTCACCACAATCCAGATTCTTTTGGGGAGTTACCAGTACAATACCCATACCAGGAAGTACTTAATTTATTAAGCTACTGCTTTTCTTAATATCAGTGGAGATATATACTGATAAACAGCTACGTATGCAGCATGTTCATGTCGTTCCTAAATGAGCTTTTATCTCTCTCCCCTCACCACAAATCAGATTCTTCTGAGGAGTTCCCAGTACATTATCCTTTCCCCTGTGTAATTACCTTTATAAGCTCCAGCTGTATTTATTCTCAGAATTTTTACTCCCTGATATACAACTGCATACCCCCTTCGTAAGTGCAGGTCCTAAATGAGCTTTTTTCTCTGTTCCCTCACCACAATCCAGATTCTTTTGGGGAGTTACCAGTACAGTAACCATACCGGGAAGTACTTAATTTATTAAGCTACTGCTTTTCTTAATCTCAGTGGAGATATTTACTGATAAACAGCTACCTATGCAGCATGTTCATGTCGTTCCTAAATGAGCTTTTATCTCTCTCCCCTCACCACAAATCAGATTCTTCTGAGGAGTTCCCAGTACATTATCCTTTCCCCTGTGTAATTACCTTAACAAGCTCCAGCTGTTTTTATTCTCAGAAGGTTTACTCCCTGATATACAGGTGCCTACCCCATTCTTAAGTGCAGGTCCTAAATGAGCTTTTATCTCTGTTCCATCACCACAATCCAGATTCTTTTGGGGAGTTACCAGTACAGTAACCATACCGGGAAGTACTTAATTTATTAAGCTACTGCTTTTCTTAATCTCAGTGGAGATATTTACTGATAAACAGCTACCTATGCAGCATGTTCATGTCGTTCCTAAATGAGCTTTTATCTCTCTCCCCTCACCACAAATCAGATTCTTCTGAGGAGTTCCCAGTACATTATCCTTTCCCCTGTGTAATTACCTTAACAAGCTCCAGATGTTTTTATTCTCAGAAGGTTTACTCCCTGATATACAGCTGCCTACCCCCTTCGTAAGTGCAGGTCCTAAATGAGCTTTTTTCTCTTTTCCATCACCACAATCCAGATTCTTTTGGGGAGTTACCAGTACAGTAACTATACCGGGAAGTACTTAATTTATTAAGCTACTGCTTTTCTTAATCTCAGTGGAGATATTTACTGATAAACAGCTACCTACGCAGCATGTTCATGTCGTTCCTAAATGAGATTTTATCTCTCTCCCTTCACCACAAATCAGATTCTTCTGAGGAGTTCCCAGTACATTATCCTTTCCCCTGTGTAATTACCTTAACAAGCTCCAGCTGTTTTTATTCTCAGAAGGTTTACTCCCTGATATACTGCGGCCTACCCCCTTCGTAAGTGCAGGTGCTAAATGAGCTTTTTTCTCTGTTCCCTCACCACAATCCAGATTCTTTTGGGGAGTTACCAGTACAGTAACCATACCAGGAAGTACTTAATTTATTAAGCTACTGCTTTTCTTAATCTCAGTGGAGATATTTACTGATAAACAGCTACCTACGCAGCATGTTCATGTAGTTCCTAAATGAGCTTTTATCCCTCTCCCCTCACCACAAATCAGATTCTTCTGAGGAGTTCCCAGTACATTATCCTTTCCCCTGTGCAATTACCTTAAAAAGCTCCAGCTGTTTTTATTCTCAGAAGGTTTACACCCTGATATATAGCTGCCTAACCCCTTCGTAAGTGCAGGTCCTAAATGAGCTTTTTTCTCTGTTCCCTCACCACAATCCAGATTCTTTTGGGGAGTTACCAGTACAGTAACCATACCAGGAAGTACTTAATTTATTTAGCTACTGCTTTTCTTTATCTCAGTGGAGATATTTACTGATAAACAGCTACATTCGTAGCACGTTCATGTCGTTCCTAAATGAGCTTTTATCTCTCTCCCCTCACCACAAATCAGATTCTTCTGAGGAGATCCCACTAAATTATCCTTTCCCCTGTGTAATTTCCTTAACAAGCTCCAGGTGTTTTTATTCTCAGAAGGTTTACTCCGTGATATACAGCTGCCTATCCCTTTCGTAAGTGCAGGTCCTAAATGAGCTTTTTTCTCTGTTCCCTCACCACAATCCAGATTCTTTTGGGGAGTTAACAGTACAGTAACCATACCAGGATGTACTTAATTTATTATGCTACTGCTTTTTTTAATCTCAGTGGAGATATTTACTGATAAACAGCTACCTACGCAGCATATTCTGTCGTTCCTAAATGAGCTTTTATCTCTCTCCCCTCACCACAAATCAGATTCTTCCGAGGAGTTCCCAGTACATTATCCTTTCCCCTGTGTAATTAACTTAACAAGCTCCAGCTGTTTTTATTCTCAGAACGTTTACTCCCTGATATACAGCTGCCTACCCCCTTCGTAAGTGCAGGTCCTAAATGAGCTTTTTTCTCTGTTCCCTCACCACAATCCAGATTCCTTTGGGGAGTTACCAGTACAGTAACCATACCAGGAAGTACTTAATTTACTAAGCTACTGCTTTTCTTAATCTCAGTGGAGATATATACTGATAAACAGCTACCTACGCAACATGTTCATGTCATTCCTAAATGAGCTTTTATCTCTCTCCCCTCACCACAAATCAGATTCTTCTGAGGACTTTCCAGTACATTATCCTTTCCCCTGTGTAATTACCTTAACAAGCTCCAGCAGTTTTTATTCTCAGAAGGTTTACTCCGTGATATACAGCTGCCTACCCCCTTCGTAAGTGCAGGTCCTAAATGAGCTTTTTTCTCTGTTCCCTCACCACAATCCAGATTCTTTTGGGGAGTTACCAGTACAGTAACCATACCAGGAAGTACTTAAATTATTAAGCTACTGCTTTTCTTAATATCAGTGGAGATATTTACTGATAAACAGCTACGCATGCAGCATGTTCATGTCGTTCCTAAATGACCTTTTATCTCTCTCCCCTCACCACAAATCAGATGCTTCTGAGGAGTGTCCATTACATTATCCTTTCCCCTGTGTAATTACCTTAGCAAGCTCCAGCTGTTTTTATTCTCAGAAGGTTTACTCCCTGATATACTGCTGCCTACCCCCTTCGTAAGTGCAGGTCCTAAATGAGCTTTTTTCTCTGTTCCCTCACCACAATCCAGATTCTTTTGGGGAGTTACCAGTACAGTAACCATACCAGGAAGTACTTAATTTATTATGCTACTGCTTTTCTTAATCTCAGTGGAGATATTTACTGATAAACAGCTACCTACGCAGCATGTTCATGTCGTTCCTAAATGAGCTTTTATCTCTCTCCCCTCACCACAAATCAGATTCTTCTGAGCAGTTCCCAGTGCATTATCGTTTCCCCTGTGTAATTACCTTAACAAGCTCCAGCTGTTTTTATTCTCAGAAGGTTTACTCCCTGATATACAGATGCCTAACCCCTTCGTAAGTGCAGGTCTTAATTTTGCTTTTTTCTCTGTTCGCTCACCACAATCCAGATTCTTTTGGGGAGTTACCAGTACAATAACCATACCAGGAAGTACTTAATTCATTAATCTACTACTTTTCTTAATCTCAGTGGAGATATTTACTGATAAACAGCTACCTACGCAGCATGTTCATGTCGTTCATAAATGAGCTTTTATCTCTCTCCCCTCACCACAAATCAGATTCTTCTGAGGAGATCCCAGTACATTATCGTTTCCCCTGTGTAATTACCTTAGCAAGCTCCAGCTGTTTTTATTCTCAGAAGTTTTACTCCCTGATATACTGCTGCCTACCCCTTTCGTAAGTGCAGGTGTAAATGAGCTTTTTTCTCTGTTCCCTCACCATAATCCAGATTCTTTTGGGGAGTTACCAGTACAGTAACCATACCAGGAAATACTTAATTTATTAAGCTACTGCTTTTCTTAATATCAGTGGAGATATTTACTGATAAACAGCTACGCATGCAGCATGTTCATGTCGTTCCTAAATGAGCTTTTATCTCTCTCCCCTCACCACAAATCAGATTCTTCTGAGGAGTTCCCAGTACATTATCCTTTCCCCTCTGTAATTACCTTAACAATCTCCAGCTGTTTTTATTCTCAGAAGGTTTACTCCCTGATATACAGCTGCCTACCACCTTCGTAAGTGCAGGTCCTAAATGAGCTTTTTTCTCTGTTCCCTCACCACAATCCAGATTCTTTTGGGGAGTTACCAGTACACTACCCATACCAGGAAGTACTTAATTTATTAAGCTACTGCTTTTCTTAATCTAAGTGGAGATATTTACTGATAAACAGCTACCTACGCAGCATGTTCATGTCGTTCCTAAATGAGCTTTTATCTCTCTCCCCTCACCACAAATCAGATTCTTCTGAGGAGTTCCCAGACATTATCCTTTCCCCTGTGTAATTACCTTAACAAGCTCCAGCTGTTTTTATTCTCAGAAGGTTTACTCCCTGATATACAGCTGCCTACCCCCTTCGTAAGTGCATGTCTTAAATGAGCTTTTTTCTCTGTTCCCAAACCACAATCCAGATTCTTTTGGGGAGTTACCAGTACACTACCCATACCAGGAAGTACTTAATTTATTAAGCTACTGCTTTTCTTAATCTCAGTGGAGATATTTACTGATAAACAGCTACGTACGCAGCATGTTCATGTCGTTCCTAAATGAGCTTTTATCTCTCTCCCCTCACCACAAATCAGATTCTTCTGAGGAGTTCCCAGTACATTATCCTTTCCCCTGTGTAATTACCTTAACAAGCTCCAGCTGTTTTTATTCTCAGAAGGTTTACTCACTGATATACAGCTGCCTACCCCCTTAGTAAGTGCAGGTCCTAAATGAGCTTTTTTATCTGTTCCCTCACCACAATCCAGATTCTTTTGGGGAGTTGCCAGTACAGTAACCATACCAGGAAGTACTTTATTTATCAAGATAATGCTTTTCTTAATCTCAGTGGAGATATTTACTGATAAACAGCTACCTATGCAGCATGTTCAGGTCGTTCCTAAATGAGCTTTTATCACTCTCCCCTCACCACAAATCAGATTCTTCTGAGGAGTTCCCAGTACATTATCCTTTCCCCTGTGTAATTACCTTAACAAGCTCCAGCTGTTTTTATTCTCAGAAGGTTTACTCTCTGATATACAGCTGCCTACCCCCTTCGTAAGTGCAGGTCCTAAATGAGCTTTTTCCTCTGTTCCCTCACCACAATCCAGATTCTTTTGGGGTGTTACCAGTACAGTAACCATACCAGGACGTAATTAATTCATTAAGCTACTGCTTTTCTTAATCTCAGTGGAGATATTTACTGATAAACAGCTACCTACGCAGCATGTTCATGTCGTTCCTAAATGAGCTTTTATCTCTCTCCCCTCACCACAAATCAGATTCTTCTGAGGAGTTTCCATTACATTATCCTTTCCCCTGTGTAATTACCTTAACAAGCTCCAGCTGTTTTTATTCTCAGAAGGTTTACTCCCTGATATAGAGCTGCCTACTCCCTTCGTAAGTGCAGGTCCTAAATGAGCTTTTTTCTCTGTTCCCTCACCACAATCCAGATTCTTTTGGGGAGTTACCAGTACAGTAACCATACCAGGAAGTACTTAATTTATTATGCTACTGCTTTTCTTAATCTCAGTGGCGATATTTACTGATGAACAGCTACCTACGCAGCATGTTCATGTCGTTCCTAAATGAGCTTTTATCTCTCTCCCCTCACCACAAATCAGATTCTTCTGAGCAGTTCCCAGTGCATTATCGTTTCCCCTGTGTAATTACCTTAACAAGCTCCAGCTGTTTTTATTCTCAGAAGGTTTACTCCCTGATATACAGCTGCCTAACCCCTTCGTAAGTGCAGGTCTTAGTTTTGCTTTTTTCTCTGTTCGCTCACCACAATCCAGATTCTTTTGGGGAGTTACCAGTATAATAACCATACCAGGAAGTACTTAATTCATTAATCTACTACTTTTCTTAATCTCAGTGGAGATATTTATTGATAAACAGCTACCTACGCAGCATGTTCATGTCGTTCCTAAATGAGCTTTTATCTCTCTCCCCTCACCACAAATCAGATTCTTCGGAGGAGTTCCCAGTACATTATCCTTTCCCCTCTGTAATTACCTTAACAAGCTCCAGCTGTTTTTATTCTGAGAAGGTTTACTCCCTGATATACAGCTGCCTACCACCTTCGTAAGTGCAGGTCCTAAATGAGCTTTTTTCTCTGTTCCCTCACCACAATCCAGATTCTTTTTGGGAGTTACCAGTACACTACCCATACCAGAAAGTACTTAATTTATTAAGCTACTGCTTTTCTTAATCTCAGTGGAGATATTTACTGATAAACAGCTACCTACGCAGCATGTTCATGTCGTTCCTAAATGAGCTTTTATCTCTCTCCCCTCACCACAAATCAGATTCTTCTGAGGAGTTCCCAGTACATTATCCTTTCCCCTGTGTAATTACCTTAACAAGCTCCAGCTGTTTTTTTTCTCAGAAGGTTTACTCCCTGATATACAGCTGCCTACCCCCTTCGTAAGTGCAGGTCCTAAATGAGCTTTTTTCTCTGTTCCCAAACCACAATCCAGATTCTTTTGGGGAGTTACCAGTACAGTAACCATACCAGGAAGTACTTAATTTATTAAGCTACTGCTTTTCTTAATCTCAGTGGAGATATTTACTGATAAACAGCTACCTACGCAGCATGTTCATGTCGTTCCTAAATGAGCTTTTATCTCTCTCCCCTCACCATAAATCAGATTCTTCTAAGGAGTTCCCAGTACATTATCCTTTCCCCTGTGTAATTACCTTAACAAGCTCCAGCTGTTTTTATTCTCAGAAGGTTTACTCCCTGATATACAGCTGCCTACCCCCTTCGTAAGTGCAGGTCCTAAATGAGCTTTTTTCTCTGTTCCCTCACCACAATCCAGATTCTTTTGGGGAGTTACCAGTACAGTAACCATACCAGGAAGTACTTAATTTATTAAGCTACTGCTTTTCTTAATCTCAGTGGAGATATTTACTGATAAACAGCTACCTACGCAGCATGTTCATGTCGTTCCTAAATGAGCTTTTATCTATCTCCCCTCACCACAAATCAGATTCTTCTGAGGAGTTCCCAGTACATTATCCTTTCCCCTGTGTAATTACCTTAACAAGCTCCAGCTGTTTTTATTCTCAGAAGGTTTACTCCCTGATATACAGCTGCCTACCCCCTTCGTAAGTGCAGGTCCTAAATGAGCTTTTCTCTCTGTTCCCTCACCACAATCCAGATTCTTTTGGGGAGTTACCAGTACAGTAACCATACCAGGAAGTACTTAATTTATTAAGCTACTGCTTTTCTTAATCTCAGTGGAGATATTTACTGATAAACAGCTACCTACGCAGCATGTTCATGTCGTTCCTAAATGAGCTTTTATCTCTCTCCCCTCACCATAAATCAGATTCTTCTACGGAGTTCCCAGTACATTATCCTTTCCCCTGTGTAATTACCTTAACAAGCTCCAGCTGTTTTTATTCTCAGAAGGTATACTCCCTGATATACACCTGCCTACCCTCTTCGTAAGTGCAGGTCCTAAATGAGCTTTTTTCTCTGTTCGCTCACCACAATCCAGATTCTTTTGGGGAGTTACCATTACAGTAACCATACCAGGAAGTACTTAATTTATTAAGCTACTGCTTTTCTTAATCTCAGTGGAGATATTTACTGATAAATAGCTACCTACGCAGCATGTTCATGTCGTTCCTAAATGAGCTTTTATCTCTCTCCCCTCACCATAAATCAGATTCTTCTACGGAGTTCCCAGTACATTATCCTTTCCCCTGTGTAATTACCTTAACAAGCTCCAGCTGTTTTTATTCTCAGAAGGTATACTCCCTGATATACACCTGCCTACCCTCTTCGTAAGTGCAGGTCCTAAGTGAGCTTTTTTCTCTGTTCCCTCACCACAATCCAGATTCTTTTGGGGATTTACCAGTACAGTAACCATACCAGGAAGTACTTAATTTATTAAGCTACTGCTTTTCTTAATCTCAGTGGAGATATTTACTGATAAACAGCTACCTACGCAGCATGTTCATGTCGTTCCTAAATGAGCTTTTATCTCTCTCCCCTCACCATAAATCAGATTCTTCTAAGGAGTTCCCAGTACATTATCCTTTCCCCTGTGTAATTACCTTAACAAGCTCCAGCTGTTTTTATTCTCAGAAGGTTTACTCCCTGATATACAGCTGCCTACCCCCTTCGTAAGTGCAGGTCCTAAATGAGCTTTTTTCTCTGTTCCCTCACCACAATCCAGATTCTTTTGGGGAGTTACCAGTACAGTAACCATACCAGGAAGTACTTAATTTATTAAGCTACTGCTTTTCTTAATCTCAGTGGAGATATTTACTGATAAACAGCTACCTACGCAGCATGTTCATGTCGTTCCTAAATGAGCTTTTATCTCTCTCCCCTCACCACAAATCAGATTCTTCTGAGGAGTTCCCAGTACATTATCCTTTCCCCTATGTAATTACCTTAACAAGCTCCAGCTGTTTTTATTCTCAGAAGGTTTACTCCCTGATATACAGCTGCCTACCCCCTTCGTAAGTGCAGGTCCTAAATGAGCTTTTCTCTCTGTTCCCTCACCACAATCCAGATTCTTTTGGGGAGTTACCAGTACAGTAACCATACCAGGAAGTACTTAATTTATTAAGCTACTGCTTTTCTTAATCTCAGTGGAGATATTTACTGATAAACAGCTACCTACGCAGCATGTTCATGTCGTTCCTAAATGAGCTTTTATCTCTCTCCCCTCACCACAAATCAGATTCTTCTGAGGAGTTTACAGTACATTATCCTTTCCCCTGTGTAATTACCTTAACAAGCTCCAGCTGTTTTTATTCTCAGAAGGTTTACTCCCTGATATACAGCTGCCTACCCCCTTTGTAAGTGCAGGTCCTAAATGAGCTTTTTTCTCTGTTCCCTCACCACAATCCAGATTCTTTTGTGGAGTTACCAGTACAGTAACCATACCAGGAAGTACTTAATTTATTATGCTACTGCTTTTCTTAATCTCAGTGGAGATATTTACTGATAAACAGCTACCTACGCAGCATGTTCATGTCGTTCCTAAATGAGCTTTTATCTCTCTCCCCTCACCACAAATCAGATTCTTCTGAGCAGTTCTCAGTGCATTATCGTTTCCCCTGTGTAATTACCTTAACAAGCTCCAGCTGTTTTTATTCTCAGAAGGTTTACTCCCTGATATACAGATGCCTAACCCCTTCGTAAGTGCAGGACTTAATTTTGCTTTTTTCTCTGTTCGCTCACCACAATCCAGATTCTTTTGGGGAGTTACCAGTACAATAACCATACCAGGAAGTACTTAATTCATTAATCTACTACTTTTCTTAATCTCAGTGGAGATATTTACTGATAAACAGCTACCTACGCAGGATGTTCATGTCGTTCCTAAATGAGCTTTTATCTCTCTCCCCTCACCACAAATCAGATTCTTCTGAGGAGTTCCCAGTGCATTATCGTTTCCCCTGTGTAATTACCTTAACAAGCTCCAGCTGTTTTTATTCTCAGAAGGTTTACTCCCTGATATACAGCTGCCTAACCCCTTCGTAAGTGTAGGTCTTAATTTTGCTTTTTTCTCTGTTCGCTCACCAGAATCCAGATTCTTTTGGGGAGTTACCAGTACAATAACCATACCAGGAAGTACTTAATTCATTAATCTACTACTTTTCTTAATCTCAGTGGAGATATTTACTGATAAACAGCTACCTACGCAGCATGTTCATGTCGTTCATAAATGAGCTTTTATCTCTCTCCCCTCACCACAAATCAGATTCTTCTGAGGAGTTCCCAGACATTATCCTTTCCCCTGTGTAATTACCTTAACAAGCTCCAGCTGTTTTTATTCTCAGAAGATTTACTCCCTGATATACAGCTGCCTACCCCCTTCGTAAGTGCATGTCCTAAATGAGCTTTTTTCTCTGTTCCCAAACCACAATCCAGATTCTTTTGGGGAGTTACCAGTACAGTAACCATACCAGGAAGTACTTAATTTATTAAGCTACTGCTTTTCTTAATCTCAGTGGAGATATTTACTGATAAACAGCTACGTACGCAGCATGTTCATGTCGTTCCTAAATGAGCTTTTATCTCTCTCCCCTCACCACGAATCAGATTCTTCTGAGGAGTTCCCAGTACATTATCCTTTCCCCTGTGTAATTACCTTAACAAGCTCCAGCTGTTTTTATTCTCAGAAGGTTTACTCACTGATATACAGCTGCCTACCCCCTTAGTAAGTGCAGGTCCTAAATGAGCTTTTTTCTCTGTTCCCTCACCACAATCCAGATTCTTTTGGGGAGTTACCAGTACAGTAACCATACCAGGAAGTACTTTATTTATCAAGATAATACTTTTCTTAATCTCAGTGGAGATATTTACTGATAAACAGCTACCTATGCAGCATGTTCATGTCGTTCCTAAATGAGCTTTTATCACTCTCCCCTCACCACAAATCAGATTCTTCTGAGGAGTTCCCAGTACATTATCCTTTCCCCTGTGTAATTACCTTAACAAGTTCCAGCTGTTTTTATTCTCAGAAGGTTTACTCTCTGATATACAGCTGCCTACCCCCTTCGTAAGTGCAGGTCCTAAATGAGCTTTTTCCTCTGTTCCCTCACCACAATCCAGATTCTTTTGGGGTGTTACCAGTACAGTAACCATACCAGGACGTAATTAATTCATTAAGCTACTGCTTTTCTTAATCTCAGTGGAGATATTTACTGATAAACAGCTACGTACGCAGCATGTTCATGTCGTTCCTAAATGAGCTTTTATCTATCTCCCCTCACCACAAATCAGATTCTTCTGAGGAGTTCCCAGTACATTATCCTTTCCCCTATGTAATTACCTTAACAAGCTCCAGCTGTTTTTATTCTCAGAAGGTTTACTCCCTGATATACAGCTGCCTACCCCCTTCGTAAGTGCAGGTCCTAAATGAGCTTTTCTCTCTGTTCCCTCACCACAATCCAGATTCTTTTGGGGAGTTACCAGTACAGTAACCATACCAGGAAGTACTTAATTTATTAAGCTACTGCTTTTCTTAATCTCAGTGGAGATATTTACTGATAAACAGCTACCTACGCAGCATGTTCATGTCGTTCCTAAATGAGCTTTTATCTCTCTCCCCTCACCATAAATCAGATTCTTCTACGGAGTTCCCAGTACATTATCCTTTCCCCTGTGTAATTACCTTAACAAGCTCCAGCTGTTTTTATTCTCAGAAGGTATACTCCCTGATATACACCTGCCTACCCTCTTCGTAAGTGCAGGTCCTAAATGAGCTTTTTTCTCTGTTCCCTCACCACAATCCAGATTCTTTTGGGGAGTTACCATTACAGTAACCATACCAGGAAGTACTTAATTTATTAAGCTACTGCTTTTCTTAATCTCAGTGGAGATATTTACTGATAAATAGCTACCTACGCAGCATGTTCATGTCGTTCCTAAATGAGCTATTATCTCTCTCCCCTCACCATAAATCAGATTCTTCTACGGAGTTCCCAGTACATTATCCTTTCCCCTGTGTAATTACCTTAACAAGCTCCAGCTGTTTTTATTCTCAGAAGGTATACTCCCTGATATACACCTGCCTACCCTCTTCGTAAGTGCAGGTCCTAAGTGAGCTTTTTTCTCTGTTCCCTCACCACAATCCAGATTCTTTTGGGGATTTACCAGTACAGTAACCATACCAGGAAGTACTTAATTTATTAAGCTACTGCTTTTCTTAATCTCATTGGAGATATTTACTGATAAACAGCTACCTACGCAGCATGTTCATGTCGTTCCTAAATGAGCTTTTATCTCTCTCCCCTCACCATAAATCAGATTCTTCTAAGGAGTTCCCAGTACATTATCCTTTCCCCTGTGTAATTACCTTAACAAGCTCCAGCTGTTTTTATTCTCAGAAGGTTTACTCCCTGATATACAGCTGCCTACCCCCTTCGTAAGTGCAGGTCCTAAATGAGCTTTTTTCTCTGTTCCCTCACCACAATCCAGATTCTTTTGGGGAGTTACCAGTACAGTAACCATACCAGGAAGTACTTAATTTATTAAGCTACTGCTTTTCTTAATCTCAGTGGAGATATTTACTGATAAACAGCTTCCTACGCAGCATGTTCATGTCGTTCCTAAATGAGCTTTTATCTCTCTCCCCTCACCACAAATCAGATTCTTCTGAGGAGTTCCCAGTACATTATCCTTTCCCCTATGTAATTACCTTAACAAGCTCCAGCTGTTTTTATTCTCAGAAGGTTTACTCCCTGATATACAGCTGCCTACCCCCTTCGTAAGTGCAGGTCCTAAATGAGCTTTTCTCTCTGTTCCCTCACCACAATCCAGATTCTTTTGGGGAGTTACCAGTACAGTAACCATACCAGGAAGTACTTAATTTATTAAGCTACTGCTTTTCTTAATCTCAGTGGAGATATTTACTGATAAACAGCTACCTACGCAGCATGTTCATGTCGTTCCTAAATGAGCTTTTATCTCTCTCCCCTCACCACAAATCAGATTCTTCTGAGGAGTTTACAGTACATTATCCTTTCCCCTGTGTAATTACCTTAACAAGCTCCAGCTGTTTTTATTCTCAGAAGGTTTACTCCCTGATATACAGCTGCCTACCCCCTTTGTAAGTGCAGGTCCTAAATGAGCTTTTTTCTCTGTTCCCTCACCACAATCCAGATTCTTTTGGGGAGTTACCAGTACAGTAACCATACCAGGAAGTACTTAATTTATTATGCTACTGCTTTTCTTAATCTCAGTGGAGATATTTACTGATAAACAGCTACCTACGCAGCATGTTCATGTCGTTCCTAAATGAGCTTTTATCTCTCTCCCCTCACCACAAATCAGATTCTTCTGAGCAGTTCTCAGTGCATTATCGTTTCCCCTGTGTAATTACCTTAACAAGCTCCAGCTGTTTTTATTCTCAGAAGGTTTACTCCCTGATATACAGATGCCTAACCCCTTCGTAAGTGCAGGACTTAATTTTGCTTTTTTCTCTGTTCGCTCACCACAATCCAGATTCTTTTGGGGAGTTACCAGTACAATAACCATACCAGGAAGTACTTAATTCATTAATCTACTACTTTTCTTAATCTCAGTGGAGATATTTACTGATAAACAGCTACCTACGCAGGATGTTCATGTCGTTCCTAAATGAGCTTTTATCTCTCTCCCCTCACCACAAATCAGATTCTTCTGAGGAGTTCCCAGTGCATTATCGTTTCCCCTGTGTAATTACCTTAACAAGCTCCAGCTGTTTTTATTCTCAGAAGGTTTACTCCCTGATATACAGCTGCCTAACCCCTTCGTAAGTGTAGGTCTTAATTTTGCTTTTTTCTCTGTTCGCTCACCAGAATCCAGATTCTTTTGGGGAGTTACCAGTACAATAACCATACCAGGAAGTACTTAATTCATTAATCTACTACTTTTCTTAATCTCAGTGGAGATATTTACTGATAAACAGCTACCTACGCAGCATGTTCATGTCGTTCATAAATGAGCTTTTATCTCTCTCCCCTCACCACAAATCAGATTCTTCTGAGGAGTTCCCAGACATTATCCTTTCCCCTGTGTAATTACCTTAACAAGCTCCAGCTGTTTTTATTCTCAGAAGATTTACTCCCTGATATACAGCTGCCTACCCCCTTCGTAAGTGCATGTCCTAAATGAGCTTTTTTCTCTGTTCCCAAACCACAATCCAGATTCTTTTGGGGAGTTACCAGTACAGTAACCATACCAGGAAGTACTTAATTTATTAAGCTACTGCTTTTCTTAATCTCAGTGGAGATATTTACTGATAAACAGCTACGTACGCAGCATGTTCATGTCGTTCCTAAATGAGCTTTTATCTCTCTCCCCTCACCACAAATCAGATTCTTCTGAGGAGTTCCCAGTACATTATCCTTTCCCCTGTGTAATTACCTTAACAAGCTCCAGCTGTTTTTATTCTCAGAAGGTTTACTCACTGATATACAGCTGCCTACCCCCTTAGTAAGTGCAGGTCCTAAATGAGCTTTTTTCTCTGTTCCCTCACCACAATCCAGATTCTTTTGGGGAGTTACCAGTACAGTAACCATACCAGGAAGTACTTTATTTATCAAGATAATACATTTCTTAATCTCAGTGGAGATATTTACTGATAAACAGCTACCTATGCAGCATGTTCATGTCGTTCCTAAATGAGCTTTTATCACTCTCCCCTCACCACAAATCAGATTCTTCTGAGGAGTTCCCAGTACATTATCCTTTCCCCTGTGTAATTACCTTAACACGTTCCAGCTGTTTTTATTCTCAGAAGGTTTACTCTCTGATATACAGCTGCCTACCCCCTTCGTAAGTGCAGGTGCTAAATGAGCTTTTTCCTCTGTTCCCTCACCACAATCCAGATTCTTTTGGGGTGTTACCAGTACAGTAACCATACCAGGAAGTACTTAATTTATTAAGCTACTGCTTTTCTTAATCTCAGTGGAGATATTTACTGATAAACAGCTACGCATGCAGCATGTTCATGTCGTTCCTAAATGAGCTTTTATCTCTCTCCCCTCACCACAAATCAGATTCTTCTGAGGAGTTCCCAGTACATTATCCTTTCCCCTCTGTAATTACCTTAACAAGCTCCAGCTGTTTTTATTCTGAGAAGGTTTACTCCGTGATATACAGCTGCCTACCACCTTCGTAAGTGCAGGTCCTAAATGAGCTTTTTTCTCTGTTCCCTCACCACAATCCAGATTCTTTTTGGGAGTTACCAGTACACTACCCATACCAGAAGTAGTTAATTTATTAAGCTACTGCTTTTCTTAATCTCAGTGGAGATATTTACTGATAAACAGCTACCTACGCAACATGTTCATGTCGTTCCTAAATGAGCTTTTATCTCTCTCCCCTCACCACAAATCAGATTCTTCTGAGCAGTTCCCAGTGCATTATCGTTTCCCCTGTGTAATTACCTTAACAAGCTCCAGCTGTTTTTATTCTCAGAAGGTTTACTCCCTGATATACAGCTGCCTACCCCCTTCGTAAGTGCAGGTCCTAAATGAGCTTTTTTCTCTGTTCCCAAACCACAATCCAGATTCTTTTGGGGAGTTACCAGTATAATAACCATACCAGGAAGTACTTAATTCATTAATCTACTGCTTTTCTTAATCTCAGTGGAGATATTTATTGATAAACAGCTACGTACGCAGCATGTTCATGTCGTTCCTAAATGAGCTTTTATCTCTCTCCCCTCACCACAAATCAGATTCTTCTGAGGAGTTCCCAGTACATTGTCCTTTCCCCTGTGTAATTACCTTAACAAGCTCCAGCTGTTTTTATTCTCAGAAGGTTTACTCACTGATATACAGCTGCCTACCCCCTTCGTAAGTGCAGGTCCTAATTGAGCTTTTTTCTCTGTGCCCTTAGCACAAGCCAGATTCTTTTGGGGAGTTAACAGTACAGTATCCATACCGGGAGTACTTAATTTATTAAGCTACTGCTTTTCTTTATCTCAGTGGAGATATTTACTGATAAACAGCTACCTAAGCAGCATGTTCATGTCGTTCCTAAATGAGCTTTTATCTCTCTCCCCTCACCACAAATCAGATTCTTCTGAGGAGTTCCCAGTACATAATAATTTCCCCTGTGTAATTACCTTAACAAGCTCCAGCTGTTTTTATTCTCAGAAGGTTTACTCCCTGATATACAGCTGCCTAACCCCTTCGTAAGTGCAGGTCTTAATTTTGCTTTTTTCTCTGTTCGCTCACCACAATCCAGATTCTTTTGGGAGTTACCAGTACAATAACCATACCAGGAAGTACTTAATTCATTAATCTACTACTTTTCTTAATCTCAGTGGAGATATTTACTGATAAACAGCTACCTACGCAGCATGTTCATGTCGTTCCTAAATGAGCTTTTATCTCTCTCCCCTCACCACAAATCAGATTCTTCTGAGGAGTTCCCAGTACATAATAATTTCCCCTGTGTAATTACCTTAACAAGCTCCAGCTGTTTTTATTCTCAGAAGGTTTACTCCCTGATATACAGCTGCCTACCCCCTTCGTAAGTGCAGGTCCTAAATGAGCTTTTTTCTCTGTTCCCTCACCACAATCCAGATTCTTTTGGGGAGTTACCAGTACAGTAACCATACCAGGAAGTACTTAATTTATTAAGCTACTGCTTTTCTTAATCTCAGTGGAGATATTTACTGATAAACAGCTACCTACGCAGCATGTTCATGTCGTTCCTATATGAGCTTTTATCTCTGTCCCCTCACCACAAATCAGATTCTTCTGAGGAGTTCCCAGTACATTATCCTTTCCCCTGTGTAATTACCTTAACAAGCTCCAGCTGTTTTTATTCTCAGAAGGTTTACTCCCTGATATACAGCTGCCTAACCCCTTCGTAACTGCAGGTCCTAAATGAGCTTTTTTCTCTGTTCCCTCACCACAATCCAGATTCTTTTGGGGAGTTACCAGTACAGTAACCATACCAGGTAGTACTTAATTTATTAAGCTACTGCTTTTCTTAATCTCAGTGGAGATATTTACTGATAAACAGCTACCTAAGCAGCATGTTCATGTCGTTCCTAAATGAGCTTTTATCTCTCTCCCCTCACCACAAATCAGATTCTTCTGAGGAGTTCCCAGTACATTATCCTTTCCCCTGTGTAATTACCTTAACAAGCTCCAGTTGTTTTTATTCACAGAAGGTTTACTCCCTGATATACAGCTGCCTTCCACCCTTCGTAAGTGCAGGTCCTAAATGAGCTTTTTTCTCTGTTCCCTCACCACAATCCAGATTCTTTTGGGGAGTTACCAGTACAGTAACCATACCAGCAAGTACTTAATTTATTAAGCTACTGCTTTTCTTAATCTCAGTGGAGATATTTACTGATAAACAGCTACGTACGCAGCATGTTCATGTCGTTCCTAAATGAGCTTTTATCTCTCTCCCCTCACCACAAACGAGATTCAACTGGGGAGTTCCCAGTACATTATCCTTTCCCTGTGTAATTACCGTAACAAGCTCCAGCTGTTTTTATTCTCAGAAGGTTTACTCCCTGATATACAGCTACCTAAACCCTTCGTAAGTGCAGGTCCTAAATGAGCTTTTTTCTCTGTTCCCTCACCACAATCAAGATTTTTTGGGGAGTTACCAGTACAGTAACCATACCAGCAAGTACTTAATTTATTAAGCTACTGCTTTTCTTAATCTCAGTGGAGATATTTACTGATAAACAGCTACCTTCGCAGCACGTTCATGTCGTTCCTAAATGAGCTTTTATCTCTCTCCCCTCACCACAAATCAGATTCTTCTGAGGAGTTCCCACTACATTATCCTTTCCCCTGTGTAATTTCCTTAACAAGCTCCAGCTGTTTTTATTCTCAGAAGGTTTACTCCCTGATATACAGCTGCCTATCCCTTTCGTAAGTGCAGGTCATAAATGAGCTTTTTTCTCTGTTCCCTCACCACAATCCAGATTCTTTTGGGGAGTTACCAGTACAGTAACCATACCAGGAAGTACTTAATTTAATAAGCTACTGCTTTTCTTAATCTCAGTGGAGATATTTACTGATAAACAGCTACCTACGCAGCATGTTCATGTCGTTCCTAAATGAGCTTTTATCTCTCTCCCCTCACCACAAATCATATTCTTCTGAGGAGTTCCCAGTACATTATCCTTTCCCCTGTGTAAATACCCTAACAAGCTCCAGCTGTTTTTATTCTCAGAAGGTTTACTCCCTGATCTACAGCTGCCTACCCCTTCGTAAGTGCAGGTCGTAAATGAGCTTTTTTCTCTGTTCCCTCACCACAATCCAGATTCTTTTGGGGAGTTACCAGTACAGTAACCATACCAGGAAGTACTTAATTTATTATGCTACTGCTTTTCTTAATCTCAGTGGAGATATTTACTGATAAACAGCTACCTACGCAGCATGTTCATGTCGTTCCTAAATGAGCTTTTATCTCTCTCCCCTCACCACAAATCAGATTCTTCTGAGCAGTTCCCAGTGCATTATCGTTTCCCCTGTGTAATTACCTTAACAAGCTCCAGCTGTTTTTATTCTCAGAATGTTTACTCCCTGATATACAGATGCCTAACCCCTTCGTAAGTGCAGGACTTAATTTTGCTTTTTTCTCTGTTCGCTCACCACAATCCAGATTCTTTTGGGGAGTTACCAGTACAATAACCATACCAGGAAGTACTTAATTCATTAATCTACTACTTTTCTTAATCTCAGTGGAGATATTTACTGATAAACAGCTACCTACGCAGGATGTTCATGTCGTTCCTAAATGAGCTTTTATCTCTCTCTCCTCACCACAAATCAGATTCTTCTGAGGAGTTCCCAGTGCATTATCGTTCCCCTGTGTAATTACCTTAACAAGCTCCAGCTGTTTTTATTCTCAGAAGGTTTACTCCCTGATATACAGCTGCCTACCCCCTTCGTAAGTGTAGGTCTTAATTTTGCTTTTTTCTCTGTTCGCTCACCAGAATCCAGATTCTTTTGTGGAGTTACCAGTACAATAACCATACCAGGAAGTACTTATTTCATTAATCTACTACTTTTCTTAATCTCAGTGGAGATATTTACTGATAAACAGCTACCTACGCAGCATGTTCATGTCGTTCATAAATGAGCTTTTATCTCTCTCCCTCACCACAAATCAGATTCTTCTGAGGAGTTCCCAGACATTATCCTTTCCCTGTGTAATTACCTTAACAAGCTCCAGCTGTTTTTATTCTCAGAAGATTTACTCCTGATATACAGCTGCCTATCCCCTTCGTAAGTGCATGTCCTAAATGAGCTTTTTTCTCTGTTCCAAACCACAATCCAGATTCTTTTGGGGAGTTACCAGTACAGTAACCATACCAGGAAGTACTTAATTTATTAAGCTACTGCTTTTCTTAATCTCAGTGGAGATATTTACTGATAAACAGCTACGTACGCAGCATGTTCATGTCGTTCCTAAATGAGCTTTTATCTCTCTCCCCTCACCACAAATCAGATTCTTCTGAGGAGTTCCCAGTACATTATCCTTTCCCCTGTGTAATTACCTTAACAAGCTCCAGCTGTTTTTATTCTCAGAAGGTTTACTCCCTGATATAGAGCTGCCTACTCCCTTCGTAAGTGCAGGTCCTAAATGAGCTTTTTTCTCTGTTCCCTCACCACAATCCAGATTCTTTTGGGGAGTTACCAGTACAGTAACCATACCAGGAAGTACTTAATTTATTATGCTACTGCTTTTCTTAATCTCAGTGAGATATTTACTGATAAACAGCTACCTACGCAGCATGTTCATGTCGTTCCTAAATGAGCTTTTATCTCTCTCCCCTCACCACAAATCAGATTCTTCTGAGCAGTTCCCAGTGCATTATCGTTTCCCCTGTGTAATTACCTTAACAAGCTCCAGCTGTTTTTATTCTCAGAAGGTTTACTCCCTGATATACAGCTGCCTAACCCCTTCGTAAGTGCAGGTCTTAATTTTGCTTTTTTCTCTGTTCGCTCACCACAATCCAGATTCTTTTGGGAGTTACCAGTATAATAACCATACCAGGAAGTACTTAATTCATTAATCTACTACTTTTCTTAATCTCAGTGGAGATATTTACTGATAAACAGCTACCTACGCAGCATGTTCATGTCGTTCCTAAATGAGCTTTTATCTCTCTCCCCTCACCACAAATCACATTCTTCTGAGGAGATCCCAGTACATTATCCTTTCCCCTGTGTAAATACCTTAGCAAGCTCCAGCTGTTTTTATTCGCAGAAGGTTTACTCCCTGATATACTGCTGTCTACCCC
>NW_025957280.1:0-28886 GCF_023159225.1 Perognathus longimembris pacificus | reverse complement strand
AACTCCCCAAAAGAATCTGGATTGTGGTGAGGGAACAGAGAAAAAAGTTCATTTAGGACCTGCACTTAAGAAGGGGGTAGGCAGCAGTATATCAGGGAGTAAACCTTCTGAGAATAAAAACAGCTGGAGCTTGTTAAGTTAATTACACAGGGGAAAGGATAATGTACTGGGAACTCCTCAGAAGAATCTGATTTGTGCTGAGGGGAGAGAAATATAAGCTCATTTATGAACGACATGAACATGCTGCGTAGGTAGCTGTTTATCAGTAAATATCTCCACTGAGATTAAGAAAAGCAGTAGCTTAATAAATTAAGTACTTCCTGGTATGGTTACTGTACTGGTAACTCCCCAAAAGAATCTGGATTGTGGTGAGAGAACAGAGAAAAAAGCTCATTTAGGACCTGCACTTACGAAGGGGGTAGGCAGCTGTATATCAGGGAGTAAACCTTCTGAGAATAAAAACAGCTGAAGCTTGTTAAGGTAATTACACAGGGGAAAGTATAAAGTACTGGGAACTCCTCAGAAGAATCTGATTTGTGGTGAGGGGAGAGAGATTAAAGCTCATTTAGGAAAGACATGAACATGCTGCGTAGGTAGGTGTTGATCAGTAAATATCTCCACTGAGATTAAGAAAAGCAGTAGCTAAATAAATTAAGTACTTCCTGGTATGTTTACTGTACTGGTAACTCCCCAAAAGAAATCTAGATTGTGGTGAGGGAAAAGAGAAAAAAGCTCATTTAGGACCTGCACTTACGAAGGGGGTAGGCAGCTGTATATCAGGGAGTAAACCTTCTGAGAATAAAAACAGCTGCAGCTTGTTAAGGTAATTACACAGGGGAAAGGATAATGTACTGGGAACTCCTCAGAAGTATCTGATTTGTGGTGAGGGGAGAGAGATAAAAGCTCATTTATGAACGACATGAACATGCTGCACACGTAGCTGTTTATCAGTAAATATCTCCACTGAGATTAAGAAAAGCAGTAGGTTAATAAATTAAGTACTTCCTGGTATGGATACTGTACTGGTAACTCCCCAAAAGAATCTGGATTGTGGTGAGGGAACAGAGAAAAAAGCTCATTTAGGACCTGCACTTACGAAGGGGGTAGGCAACTGTATATCAGGGAGTAAACCTTCTGAGAATAAAAACAGCTGAAGCTTTTTAAGGTAATTACACAGGGGAAAGTATAAAGTACTGGGAACTCCTCAGAAGAATCTGATTTGTGGTGATGCGAAAGAGATTAAAGCTCATTTAGGAACGGGGACATGAACATGCTGCGTAGGTAGCTGTTGATCAGTAAATATCTCCACTGAGATTAAGAAAAGCAGTAGCTAAATAAATTAAGTACTTCCTGGTATGTTTACTGTACTGGTAACTCCCCAAAAGAATCTGGATTGTGGTGAGTGAAAAGAGAAAAAGCTCATAAAGACCTGCACTTACGAAGGGGGTAGGCAGCTGTATATCAGGGAGTAAACCTTCTGAGAATAAAAACAGCTGGAGCTTGTTAAGGTAATTACACAGGGGAAATTATAAAGTACTGGGAACTCCTCTGAAGAATCTGATTTGTGGTGAGGAGAGAGAGATAAAAGCTCATTTAGCAACGACATCAACATGCTGCGTAGGTAGCTGTTTATCAGTAAATATCTCCACTGAGATTAAGAAAAGCAGTATCTTAAAAAATTAAGTACTTCCTGGTATGGTTACTGTACTGGTAACTCCCCAAAGAATCTGGATTGTGGTGAGGGGAACAGAGAAAAAAGCTCATTTAGGACCTGCACTTACGAAGGGGGTAGGCAGCTGTATATCAGGGAGTAAACCTTCTGAGAATAAAAACAGCTGGAGCTTGTTAAGGTAATTATACAGTGGAATGGATAATGTACTGGGAACTCCTCAGAAGTATCTGATTTGTGGTGAGGGGGAGAGGAGATAAAAGCTCATTTATGAACGACATGAACCATGCTGCACACGTAGCTGTTTATCAGTAAATATCTCCACTGAGATTAAGAAAAGCAGTAGCTTAATAAATTAAGTAATTCCTGGTATGGTACTGTACTGGTAACTCCTCAAAAGAATCTGGATTGTGGTGAGTGTAGAGAGAAAAAAGCTCATTTAGGACCTGCATTTACGAAGGGGGTAGGCAGCTGTATATCAGGGAGTAAAACCTTTCTGAGAATAAAAACAGCTGGAGCTTGTTAAGGTAATTACACAGGGGAAAGGATAATGTACTGGGAACTCCTCAGAAGAATCTGATTTGTGGTGAGGGGAGAGATATAAAAGCTCATTTAGGAACGTCATGAACATGCTGCGTAGGGAGCTGTTTATCAGTAAATATCTCCACTGAGATTAAGCAAAGCAGTAGCTTAATAAATTAAGTACTTCCTGGTATGGTTACTGTACTGGTAACTCCCAAAAGAATCTGGATTGTGGTGAGGGAACAGAGAAAAAAGCTCATGCAGGACCTGCACTTATGAAGGGGGGTAGGCAGCTGTATATCAGGGAGTAAACCTTCTGAGAATAAAAACAGCTGGAGCATGTTAAGGTAATTACACAGGGGAAAGAATAATGTACTGGGAACTCCTCAGAAGAATCTGATTTGTGGTGAGGGGGAGAGAGATAAAAAGCTCATTTATGAACGACATGAACATGCTGCACACGTAGCTGGTTTATCAGTAAATATCTCCACTGAGATTCAGAAAAGTAGTAGCTTCATAAATTAAGTACTTCCTCGTATGGTTACTGTACTGGTAACTCCCCAAAACAATCTGGATTGTGGTGAGGGAACAGAGAAAAAAGCTCATTTAGGACCAGCACTTACGAAGGGGGTAGGCAGCTGTATATCAGGGAGTAAACCTTCTGAGAATAAAAACAGCTGGAGCTTGTTAAGGTAATCACACAGGGGAAAGGATAATGTACTGGGAACTCCTCAGAAGAATCTGATTTGTGGTGAGGGGAGAGAGATAAAGCTCATTTAGGAACGACATGAACATGCTGCGTAGGGAGCTGTTTATCAGTAAATATCTCCACTGAGATTAAGAAAAGCAGTAGCTTAATAAATTAAGTACTTCCTGGTATGATTACTGTACTGGTAACTCCCCAAAAGAATCTGGATTGTGGTGAGGGAACACAGAAAAAAGCTCATTTAGGACCTGCACTTACGAAGGGGGTAGGCAGCTGTATATCTGGGAGTAAAGCTTCTGAGAATAAAAACAGCTGGAGCTTGTTAAGGTAATTACACAGGGGAAAGGGTATTGTACCGGGAACTCCTCAGAAGAATCTGATTTGTGGTGATGGGAGAGAGATAAAAGCTCATTTAGGAACGACATAAACATGCTGCGTAGGTAGCTGTTTATCAGTAAATATCTCCACTGAGATTAAGAAAAAGAGTAGCTTAATAAATTAAGTACTTCCTGGTATGGTTACTATACTGGTTAACTCCCGAAATGAATCTGGATTGTGGTGAGGGAACAGAGAAAAAAGCTCATTTAGGACCTGCACTTACGAAGGGGGTAGGCAGCTGTATATCAGGGAGTAAACCTTCTGAGAATAAAAACAGCTGGAGCTTGTTAAGGTAATTACACAGGGGAAAGGATAATGTACTGGGAACTCCTCAGAAGAATCTGATTTGTGTTGAGGGGAGAGAGATAAAAGCTCATTTAGGTACGACATGAAAATGCTGCGTAGGTAGCTGTTTATCAGTAAATATCTCCACTGAGATTAAGAAAAGCAGTAGCTTAATAAATTAAGTACTTCCTGGTATAGTTACTGTACTAGTAACTCCCCAAAACAATCTGGATTGTGGTGAGGGAACAGAGAAAAAAGCTCATTTAGGACCTGCACTTACGAAGGGGTAGGCAGCTGTATATCAGGGAGTAAACCTTCTGAGAATAAAAACAGCTGGAGCTTGTTAAGGTAATTACACAGGGGAAAGGATAATGTACTGGGAACTCCTCAGAAGAATCTGATTTGTGGTGAGGGGAGAGAGATAAAAGCTCATTTAGGAACGACATGAACATGCTGCGTAGGTAGTTGTTTATCAGTAAATATCTCCACTGAGATTAAGAAAAGCAGTAGCTTAATAAATTAAGTACTTCCTTGTATGGTTACTGTACTGGTAACTCCCAAAAGAATCTGGATTGTGGTGAGGGAACAGAGAATAAAGCTCATTTAGGACCTGCACTTACGAAGGGGGTAGGCAGCTGTATATCAGGGAGTAAACCTTCTGCGAATAAAAACAGCTGGAGCTTGTTAAGGTAATTACCAGGGGAAAGGATAATGTACTGGGAACTCCTCAGAAGAATCTGATTCGTGGTGAGGGGAGAGAGATAAAAGCTCATTTAGGAACGACATGAACAAGCTGCGTACGTAGCTGTTTATCAGTAAATATCTCCACTGAGATTAAGAAAAGCAGTACCTTAATAAATTAAGTACTTCCTGGTATGGTTACTGTACTGGTAACTCCCCAAAAAGAATCTGGATTGTGGTGAGCGAACAGAGAAAAAAGCTCATTTAGGACCTGCACTTACGAAGGTGGTAGGCAGCTGTATATCAGGGAGTAAACCTTCTGAGAATAAAACAGCTGGAGCTTGTTAAGGTAATTACACAGGGGAAAGGATAATGTACTGGGACCTCCTCACAAGAATCTGATTTTTGGTGAGGGGAGAGAGATAATAGCTCATCTAGGAACGACATGAACATGCTGCGTAGGTGGCTGTTTATCAGTAAATATCTCCACTGAGATTAAGAAAAGCAGTAGCTTAATAAATTAAGTACTTCCTGGTATGGTTACTGTACTGGTAACTCTCCAAAATAATCTGGATTGTGTGAGGGAACAGAAAAAAAACTCATGTAGGACCTGCACTTACGAAGGGGGAAGGCAGCTGTATATCAGGGAGTAAACCTTCTGAGAATAAAACAGCTGGAGCTTGTTAAGGTAATTACACAGGGGAAAGGATAATGTACTGGGAACTCCTCAGAAGAATCTGATTTTTGGTTAGGGGAGAGAGATAATAGCTCATTTAGGAACGACATGAACATGTTGCGTAGGTAGCTGTTTATCAGTAAATATCTCCACTGAGATTAAGAAAAGCAGTAGCTTAATAAATTAAGTACTTCCTGGTATGGTTACTTTACTGGTAACTCCCCAAAAGAATATGGATTGTGGGTGAGGGAACAGAGAAAAAAGCTCATTTAGGACATGCAATTACGAAGGGGGGTAGGCAGCTGTATATCAGGGAGTAAACCTTCTGAGAATAAAAACAGCTGGAGCTTCTTAATGTAATTACACAGGGGAAAGGATAATGTACTGGGAACTCCTCAGAAGAATCTGATTTGTGGTGTGGAGGAGAGAGATAAAAGCTCATTTAGGTACGACATGAACATGCTGCGTAGGTAGCTGTTTATCAGTAAATATCTCCACTGAGATTAAGAAAAGCAGTAGCTTAATAAATTAAGTACTTCCTGGTATAGTTACTGTACTCGTAACTCCCCAAAACAATCTGGACTGTGGGTGAGGGAACAGAGAAAAAAGCTCATTTAGGACCTGCACTTACAAAGGGGGTAGGCAGCTGTATATCACGGAGTAAACCTTCTGAGAATAAAAACAGCTGGAGCTTGTTAAGGTAATTACACAGGGGAAAGGATAATGTACTGGGAACTCCTCAGAAGAATCTGATTTGTGGTGAGGGGGAGAGAGATAAAAGCTCATTTAGGAACGACATGAACATGCTGCGTAGGTAGCTGTTTATCAGTAAATATCTCCACTGAGATTAAGAAAAGCAGTAGCTTAATAAATTAAGTACTTCCTGGTATGCTTACTGTACTGGTAACTCCCCAAAAGAATCTGGATTGTGGTGAGGGAACAGAGAAAAAAGCTCATTTAGGACCTGCACTTACGAAGGGGGTAGGCAGCTGTATATCAGGGAGTAAAGCTTCTGAGAATAAAACAGCTGGGGCTTTGTTAAGGTAATTACACAGGGGAAAGGATAATGTACTGGGAACTCCTCAGAATAATCTGATTTGTGGTGAGGGGGAGAGAGATAAAAGCTCATTTAAGAACGACATGAACATGCTGCGTAGGTAGCTGTTTATCAGTAAATATCTCCACTGAGATTAAGAAAAGCAGTAGCTTAATAAATTAAGTACTTCCTGGTATGGTTACTGTACTGGTAACTCCCCAAAAGAATCTGGATTGTGGTGAGAGGGAACAGAGAAAAAAGATCATTTAGGACCTGCACTTACGAAGGGGGTAGGCAGCTGTATATCAGGGAGTAAACCTTCTGAGAATAAAAACAGCTGGAGCTTGTTAAGGTAATTACACAGGGGAAAGGATAATGTACTGGGAACTCCTCAGAAGAATCTGATTTGTGGTGAGGGGAGAGAGATAAAAGCTCATTTAGGAACGACATGAACATGCTACGTAGGTAGCTATTTTTCAGTAAATATCTCACTGAGATTAAGAAAAGCAGTAGCTTAATAAATTAAGTACTTCCTGGTATGGTTACTGTACTGGTAACTCCCAAAAGAATCTGGATTGTGGTGAGTGAACAGAGAAAAAGCTCATTTAGGACCTGCACTGTCGAAGGGGGTAGGCACCTGTATATCAGGGAGTAAACCTTCTGAGAATAAAAACAGCTGGAGTTTGTTAAGGTAATTACACAGGGGAAAGGATAATGTACTGGGAACTCCTCAGTAGAATCTGATTTGTGGTGAGGGGAGAGAGATAAAAGCTCATTTAGGAACGACATGAACATGCTGCTTACGTAGCTGTTTATCAGTAAATATCTCCACTGAGATTAAGAAAAGCAGTAGCTTAATAAATTAAGTACTTCCTGGTATGGTGATTGTACTGGTAACTCCTCAAACGAATCTGGATTGTGGTGAGGGAACAGAGAAAAAAGCTCATTTAGGACCTGCACTTACGAAGGGAGTAGGCAGCTGTATATCAGGGAGTAAACCTTCTGAGAATAAAAACAGCTGGACCTTGTAAGGAAATTACACAGGGGAAAGGATAATGTACTGGTAACTCCTCAGAAGAATCTGATTTTTGGTGAGGGGGGAGAGAGATAAAAGCTCATTTAGGAACGACATGAACATGCTGCGTAGGTAGCTGTTCATCAGTACATATCTCCACTGAGATTAAGAAAAGCAGTAGCTTAATAAATTAAGTACTTCCTGATTTGGTTACTGTACTGATCACTCCACAAAAGAATCTGGATTGTGGTGAGGGAACAGAGAAAAAAGCTCATTTAGGACCTGCACTTACGAAGGGGGTAGGCAGCTGTATATCAGGGAATAAACCTTCTGAGAATAAAAACAGCTGAAGCTTGTTAAGGTAATTACACAGGGGAAAGGATAATGTACTGTGAACTCCTCAGAAGAATCTGATTCGTGGTGAGGGGAGAGAGATAAAAGCTCATTTACGAATGTCATGAACATGCTGCGTACGTAGCTGTTTATCAGTAAATATCTCCACTGAGATTAAGAAAAGCAGTAGCTTAATAAATTAAGTACTTCCTGGTATGGTTACTGTACTGGTCACTCCACAAAAGAATCTGGATTGTGGTGAGGGAACAGAGAAAAAAGCTCATTTAGGACCTGCACTTACAAAGGGGGTAGGCAGCTGTATATCAGGGAGGTAAACCTTCTGAGAATAAAAACAGCTGGAGCTTGTTAAGGTAATTACACAGGGGAAAGGATAATGTATGGGAACTCTTCAGAAGAATCTGATTCGTGGTGAGGGGAGAGAGATAAAAGCTCATTTAGGAACGACATGAACATGCTGCGTAGGTAGCTGTTTATCAGTAAATATCTCCACTGAGATTAAGAAAAGCAGTAGCTTAATAAATTAAGTACTTCCTGGTATGGTTACTGTACTGGTAACTCCCCAAAAAAATCTGGATTGTGGTGAGGGAACAGAGAAAAAAGCTCATTTAGGACCTGCACTGTCGAAGGGGGTAGGCAGGTGTATATCAGGGAGTAAAACCTTCTGAGAATAAAAACAGCTGGAGCTTGTTAAGGTAACTACACAGGGGAAGGATAATGGACTGGGAACTCCTCAGAAGAATCTGATTTGTGGTGAGGGGGAGAGAGATTAAAGCTCATTTAGGAACGACATGAACATGCTGCGTAGGTAGCTGTTTATCAGAAAATATCTCCACTGAGATTAAGAAAAGCAGTAGCTTAATAAATTAAGTACTTCCTGGTATGGTTACTGTACTGGTAACTCCCTAATAGAATCTGGATTGTGGTGAGGGAACAGAGAAAAAAGCTCATTTAGGACCTGCAATGACGAAGGGAGTAGGCAGCTGTATATCAGGGAGTAAACCTTCTGAGAATAAAAACAGCTGGAGCTTGTTAAGGTAATTACACAGGGGAAAGGATAATGTACTGGGAACTCCTCAGAAGAATCTGCTTTGTGGTGAGGGGAGAGAGATAAAAGCTCATTTAGGAACGACATGAACATGCTGCATAGGTAGCTGTTTATCTGTAAATATCTCCACTGAGATTAAGAAAAAGCAGAAGCTTAATAAATTAAGTACTTCCTGGTATGGTTACTGTACTGGTAACTCCCCAAAAGAATCTGGATTGTGGTGAGGGAACAGAGAAAAAAGCTCATTTAGGACCTGCACTTACGAAGGGGGTAGGCAGCTGTATATCAGGGAGTAAACCTCTGAGAATAAAAACAGCTGGAGCTTGTTAAGGTAATTACACAGGGGAAATTATAAAGTACTGGGAACTCCTCAGAAGAATCTGATTTGTGGTGAGGGGAGAGAGATTAAAGCTCATTTAGGAACGACATGAACATGCTGGGTAGGTAGCTGTTGATCAGTAAATATCTCCACTGAGATTAAGAAAAGCAGTAGCTAAATAAATTAAGTACTTCCTGGTATGTTTTACTGTACTGGTAACTCCCCAAAAGAATCTAGATTGTGGTGAGGGAAAAGAGAAAAAAGCTCATTAGGACCTGCACTTACGAAGGGGGTAGGCAGCTGTATATCAGGGAGTAAACCTTCTGAGAATAAATACAGCTGGAGCTTGTTAAGGTAATTACACAGGGGAAATTATAAAGTACTGGGAACTCCTCTGAAGAATCTGATTTGTGGTGAGGGGAGAGAGATAAAAGCTCATTTAGGAACGACATGAACATGCTGCGTAGGTAGCTGTTTATCAGTAAATATCTCCACTGAGATTAAGAAAAGCAGTAGTTTTATAAATTAAGTACTTCCTGGTATGGTTACTGTACTGGTAACTCCCCAAAAGAATTGGATTGTGGTGAGGGAACAGAGAAAAAAGCTCATTTAGGACCTGCACTTACGAAGGGGGTAGGCAGCTGTATATCAGGGAGTAAACCTTCTGAGAATAAAAACAGCTGGAGCTTGTTAAGGTAATTACACAGGGGAAAGGATAATGTACTGGGAACTCCTCAGAAGAATCTTAATTGTGGTGAGGGGAGAGAGATAAAAGCTCATTTAGGAACGACATGAACATGCTGCGTAGGTAGCTGTTTATCAGTAAATATCTCCACTGAGATTAAGAAAGCAGTAGCTTAATAAAAGAATTACTTCCTGGTATGGTTACTGTAATCGTAACTCTCCAAAGAATCTGATTGTGGTGAGGGAGCAGAGAAAAAAGCTCATTTAGGACCTGCACTTACGAAGGGGGTAGGCAGCAGTTTATCAGGGAGTAAACCTTCTGAGAATAAAAACAGCTGGAGCTTGTTAGTTAATTATACAGGGGAAAGGATAATATACTGGGAACTCCTCGAAGAATCGGATTTGTGGTGGAGGGGAGAGAGATAAAAGCTCATTTAGGAACGACATGAACATGCTGCATAGGTAGCTGTTTATCAGTAAATATCTCCACTGAGATTAAGAAAAGCAGTAGCTTAATAAATTAAGTACTTCCTGGTATGGTTACTGTACTGGTAACTCCCCAAAAGAATCTGGATTGTGGTGAGGGAACAGAGAAAAAAGCTCATTTAGTACCTACACTTACGAAGGGGGTAGGGAGCTGTATATCAGGGAGTAAACCTTCTGATAAAAAAAAACAGCTGGAGCTTGTTAAGGTAATTACACAGGGAAAGGATAATGTACTGGGAACTCCTCAGAAGAATCTGATTTGTGGTGAGGGGAGAGAGATAAAAGCTCATTTAGGAACGACATGAACATGCTGCATACGTAGCTGTTTATCAGTAAATATCTCCACTGAGATTAAGAAAAGCAGTAGCTTAATAAATTAAGTACTTCCCTGGTATGATTACTGTACTGGTAACTCCCCAAAGAATCTGGATTGTGGTGAGGGAACAGAGAAAAAAGCTCATTTAGGACCTGCACTGACGAAGGGGGTAGGCAGCTCTATATCAGGGAGTAAACCTTCTGAAAATAAAAACAGCTGGAGCTTGTTAAGGTAATTACACAGGGGGGAAAGGATAAAGTACTGGGAACTCCTCAGATGAATCTGATTTGTGGTGAGGGGAGAGAGATAAAAGCTCATTTTGGAACGACATGAACATGCTGCGTACGTAGCTGTTTATCAGTAAATATCTCCACTGAGATTAAGAAAAGCAGTAACTTAATAAATTAAGTACTTCCTGGTATGGTTTACTGTACTGGTAACTCCCCCAAAAGAATCGGGATTGTGGTGAGGGAACAGAGAAAAAAGCTCATTTAGGACCTGCACTTACGAAGGGGGTAGGCAGCTGTATATCAGGGAATAAACCTTCTGAGAATAAAAACAGCTGAAGCTTGTTAAGGTAATTACACAGGGGAAAGGATAATGTACTGTGAACTCTCAGAAGAATCTGATTCGTGGTGAGGGGAGAGAGATAAAAGCTCATTTACGAATGTCATGAACATGCTGCGTACGTAGCTGTTTATCAGTAAATATCTCCACTGAGATTAAGAAAAGCAGTAGCTTAATAAATTAAGTACTTCCTGGTATGGTTACTGTACTGGTCACTCCACAAAAGAATCTGGATTGTGGTGAGGGAACAGAGAAAAAGCTCATTTAGGACCTGCACTTACAAAGGGGGTAGGCAGCTGTATATCAGGGAGTAACCTTCTGAGAATAAAAACAGCTGGAGCTTGTTAAGGTAATTACACAGGGGAAAGGATAATGTACTGGGAACTCTTCAGAAGAATCTGATTCGTGGTGAGGGGAGAGAGATAAAAGCTCATTTAGGAACGACATGAACATGCTGCGTAGGGTAGCTGTTTATCAGTAAATATCTCCACTGAGATTAAGAAAAGCAGTAGCTTAATAAATTAAGTACTTCCTGGTATGGTTACTGTACTGGTAACTCCCCAAAAAAATCTGGATTGTGGTGAGGGAACAGAGAAAAAAGCTCATTTAGGACCTGCACTGTCGAAGGGGGTAGGCAGGTGTATATCAGGGAGTAAACCTTCTGAGAATAAAAACAGCTGGAGCTTGTTAAGGTAACTACACAGGGGAAAGGATAATGGACTGGGAACTCCTCAGAAGAATCTGATTTGTGGTGAGGGGAGAGAGATTAAAGCTCATTTAGGAACGACATGAACATGCTGCGTAGGTAGCTGTTTATCAGAAAATATCTCCACTGAGATTAAGAAAAGCAGTAGCTTAATAAATTAAGTACTTCCTGGTATGGTTACTGTACTGGTAACTCCCTAATAGAATCTGGATTGTGGTGAGGGAACAGAGAAAAAAAGCTCATTTAGGACCTGCAATGACGAAGGGAGTAGGCAGCTGTATATCAGGGAGTAAACCTTCTGAGAATAAAAACAGCTGGAGCTTGTTAAGGTAATTACACAGGGGAAAGGATAATGTACTGGGAACTCCTCAGAAGAATCTGCTTTGTGGTGAGGGGAGAGAGATAAAAGCTCATTTAGGAACGACGATGAACATGCTGCATAGGTAGCTGTTTATCTGTAATATCTCCACTGAGATTAAGAAAAGCAGAAGCTTAATAAATTAAGTACTTCCTGGTATGGTTACTGTACTGGTAACTCCCCAAAAGAATCTGGATTGTGGTGAGGGAACAGAGAAAAAAGCTCATTTAGGACCTGCACTTACGAAGGGGGTAGGCAGCTGTATATCAGGGAGTAAACCTCTGAGAATAAAAACAGCTGGAGCTTGTTAAGGTAATTACACAGGGGAAATTATAAAGTACTGGGAACTCCTCAGAAGAATCTGATTTGTGGTGAGGGGAGAGAGATTAAAGCTCATTTAGGAACGACATGAACATGGCTGGGTAGGTAGCTGTTGATCAGTAAATATCTCCACTGAGATTAAGAAAAGCAGTAGCTAAATAAATTAAGTACTTCCTGGTATGTTTACTGTACTGGTAACTCCCCAAAGAATCTAGATTGTGGTGAGGGAAAAGAGAAAAAAAGCTCATTTAGGACCTGCACTTACGAAGGGGTAGGCAGCTGTATATCAGGGAGTAAACCTTCTGATAAAAAAAAACAGCTGGAGCTTGTTAAGGTAATTACACAGGGGAAAGGATAATGTACTGGGAACTCCTCAGAAGAATCTGATTTGTGGTGAGGGGAGAGAGATAAAAGCTCATTTAGGAACGACATGAAACATGCTGCATACGTAGCTGTTTATCAGTAAATATCTCCACTGAGATTAAGAAAAGCAGTAGCTTAATAATTAAGTACTTCCTGTTATGGTTACTGTACTGGTAACTCCCCAAAGATCTGGATTGTGGTGAGGGAACAGAGAAAAAAGCTCATTTAGGACCTGCACTTACGAAGGGGGTAGGCAGCTGTATATCAGGGAGCAAACCTTCTGAGAATAAAAACAGCTGGAGCTTGTTAAGGTAATTACACAGGGGAAAGGATAATGTACTGGGAACTCCTCAGAAGATTCTGATTTGTGGTGAGGGGAGAGAGATAAAAGCTCATTTTGGAACGACATGAACATGCTGCGTAGGTAGCTGTTTATCAGTAAATATCTCCACTGAGATTAAGAACAGCAGTAGCTTAATAAATTAAGTACTTCCTGGTATGGTTACTGTACTGGTAAATCCCCAAAAGAATCTGGATTGTGGTGAGGCAACAGAGAAAACAGCTCATTTAGGACCTGCACTTACGAAGGGGGTAGGCAGCTGTATATCAGGGAGTAAACCTTCTGAGAATAAAAACAGCTGGAGATTGTTAAGGTAATTACACAGGGGAAAGGATAATGTACTGGGAACTCCTCAGAAGAATCTGATTTGTGGTGAGCGGAGAGAGATAAAAGCTCATTTAGGAACGACATGAACATGCTGCGTAGGTAGCTGTTTATCAGTAAATATCTCCACTGAGATTAAGAAAAGCAGTAGCTTAATAAATTAAGTACTTCCTGGTATTGTTACTGTACTGGTAACTCCCCAAAGAATCTGGATTGTGGTGAGGTTAACAGAGATAAAAGCTCATTTAGGACCTGCACTTTCGAAGGGGGTAGGCAGCTGTATATCAGGGAGTAAACCTTCTGAGAATAAAACAGCTGGAGCTTGTTAAGGTAATTACACAGGGGAAAGGATAATGTACTGGGAACTCCTCAGAAGAATCTGATTTGTGGTGAGGGGAGAGAGATAAAAGCTCATTTAGGAACGAAATGAACATGCTGCTTAGGTAGCTGTTTATCAGTAAATGTCTCCACTGAGATTAAGAAAAGCAGTAGCTTAATAAATTAAGTACTTCCTGGTATGGTTACTGTACTGGTAACTCCCCAAAAGAATCTGGATTGTGGTTAGGGAACAGAGAAAAAAGCTCATTTAGGAACTGCACTTACGAAGGGGGTAGGCAGCTGTATATCAGGGAGTAAACCTTCTGAGAATAAAAACAGCTGGAGCTTGTTAAGGTAATTACACAGGGGAAAGGATAATGTACTGGGAACTCCTCAAAGAATCTGATTTGTGGTGAGGGGAGAGAGATAAAAGCTCATTTAGGAACGACATGAACATGCTGCGTAGGTAGCTGTTTATCAGTAAATATCTCCACTGAGATTAAGAAACGCAGTAGCTTAATAAATTAAGTACTTCCTGGTATGGTTACTGTACTGGTAACTCCACAAAAGAATCTGGATTGTGGTGAGGGAACAGAGAAAAAAGCTCATTTAGGACCTGCACTTACGAAGGGGTAGGCAGTTGTATATCAGGGAGTAAACCTTCTGAGAATAAAAACAGCTGGAGATTGTTAAGGTAATTACACAGGGGAAAGGATAATGACCTGGGAACAATTCAGAAGAATCTGATTTGTGGTGAGGGGAGAGAGATAAAAGCTCATTTAGGAACGACATGAACATGCTGCGTAGGTAGCTGTGTATCAGTAAATATCTCCACTGAGATTAAGAAAAGCAGTAGCTTAATAAATTAAGTACTTCCTGGTATGGTTACTGTACTGGTAACTCCCCAAAGAATCTGGATTGTGGTGAGTTAACAGAGAAAAAAGCTCATTTAGGACCTGCACTTTCGAAGGGGGTAGGCAGCTGTATATCAGGGAGTAAACATTCTGATAATAAAAACAGCAGGAACTTGTTAAGGTAATTACACAGGGGAAAGGATAATATACTGGGAACTCCTCAGAAGAATCTGATTTGTTGTGAGGGGAGAGAGATAAAAGCTCATTTATGAACGACATGAACATGCTGCGTAGGTAGCTGTTTATCAGTAAATATCTCCTCTGAGATTAAGAAAAGCAGTAGCTTCATAAATTAAGTACTTCCTGGTATGGTTACTGTACTGGTAACTCCCCAAAAGAATCTGGATTGTGGTGAGGGAACAGAGTCAAAAGCTCATTTAGGACCTGCACTTACGAAGGGGGTAGGCAGCTGTATATCAGGCAGTAAACCTTCTGAGAATAAAGACAGCTGGAGCTTGTTAAGGTAATTACACAGGGGAAAGGATAATGTACTCGGAACTCCTCAGAAGAATCTGATTCGTGGTGAGGAGAGAGAGATAAAAGCTCATTTAGGAAAGACATGAACATGCTTCGTAAGTAGCTGTTTATCAGTAAATATCTCCACTGAGACTAAGAAAAGCAGTAGCTTAATAAATTAAGTACTTCCTGGTATGGTTACTGTACTGGTAACTCCCCAAAAGAATCTGGATATTGGTGAGGAACAGAGAAAAAAGCTCATTTAGGACCTACACTTCCGAAGGGGGTAGGCAGCAGTATATCAGGGAGTAAACCTCCTGAGATAAAAACATCTGGAGCTTGTTAAGGTAATTACACAGGGGAAAGGATAAAGTACTGGGAACTCCTCAGAAGAATCTGATTTGTGGTGAGGGGGAGAGAGCTAAAAGCTCATTTAGAACGACATGAACATGCTGCGTAGGTAGCTGTTTATCAGTAAATATCTCCACTGAGATTAAGAAAAGCAGTAGCTTAATAAATTAAGTACTTCCTGGTATGGTTACTGTACTGGTAACTCCCCCATAGAATCTGGATTGTGGTGAGGGAACAGAAAAAAAAGCTCATTTAGGACCTGCAATTATGAAGGGGGTAGACAGCTGTATATCAGGGAGTAAACCTCTGAGAATAAAAACAGCTGGAGCTTCTGTTAAGGTAATTACACAGTGGAAAGGATAATGTACTGGGAACTCCTCAGTAGAATCAGATTTGTGGTGAGGGGAGAGAGGATACAAGCTCATTAGGAACGACATGAACGTGCTGCGTAGGTAGCTGTTATCAGTAAATATCTCCACTGAGATTAAGAAAAAGCAGTAGCTTAATAAATTAAGTACTTCCTGGTATGTTACTGTACTGGTAACTCCCCAAAAGAATCTGGATTGTGGTGAGGGGAACAGAAAAAAAAAGCTCATTTAGGACCTGCACTTATGAAGGGGGTAGGCAGCAGTATATCAGGGAGTAAACCTTCTGAGAATAAAAACAGCTGGAGCTTGTTAAGGTAATTACACAGGGGAAAGGATAACGTACTGGGAACTCCTCAGAAGAATCTGATTTGTGGTGACTGGAGAGAGATAAAAGCTCATTTAGGAACGACATGAACATACTGCGTAGGTAGCTGTTTATCAGTAAATATCTCCACTGAGATTAAGAAAAGCAGTAGCTTAATAAATTAAGTACTTCCTGGTATGGTTACTGTACTGGTAACTCCCCAAAAGAATCTGGATTGTGGTGAGGGAACAGAGAAAAAAGCTCATTTAGGACCTGCACTTACGAAGGGGGTAGGCAGCTGTATATCAGGGAGTAAACCTTCTGAGAATAAAAATAGCTGGAGCTTTGTGTAAGGTAATTACACAGTGGAAAGGATAATGTACTGGGAACTCCTCAGAGAATCTGATTTGTGGTGAGGGGAGAGAGATAAAAGCTCATTTAGGAACGACATGAACATGCTGCCTAGGTAGCTGTTTATCAGTAAATATCTCCACTGAGATTAAGAAAAGCAGTAGCTTAATAAATTAAGTACTTCCTGGTATGGTTACTGTACTGGTAACTCCCAAAAGAATCTGGATTTTGGTGAGGGAACAGAGAAAAAAGCTCATTTAGGACCTGCACTTACGAAGGGGGTAGGCAGCTGTATATCAGGGAGTAAACCTTCTGAGAATAAAAACAGCTGGAGCTTGTTAAGTTATTACACAGGGGAAAGGATAATGTACTGCGAACTACTCAGAAGAATCTGATTTGTGGTGAGGGGAGAGAGGATAAAAGCTCATTTAGAACGACATGAACATGCTGCGTAGGTAGCTGTTTATCAGTAAATATCTCCACTGAGATTAAGAAAAGCATTAGCTTAATAAATTAAGTACTTCCTGATATGGTTACTCTACTGGTAACTCCCCAAAAGAATCTGGATTGTGGTGAGGGAACAGAGAAAAAAGCTCATTTAGGACCTGCACTTACGAAGGGGGTAGGCAGCAGTATATCAGGGAATAAACCTTCTGAGAATAAAAACAGCTGGGAGCTTGTTAAGGTAATTACACAGGGGAAAGGATAATGTACTGGGAACTCCTCAGACGAATCTGATTTGTGGTGAGGGGAGAGAGATAAAAGCTCATTTAGGAGCGACATGAACATGCTGCGTAGGTAGCTGTTTATCAGTAAATATCTCCACTGAGATTAAGAAAAGCAGTAGCTTAATAAATTAAGTACTTCCTGGTATGGTTACTGTACTGGTAACTCCCCAAAGAATCTGGATTTTGGTGAGGGAACAGAGAAAAAATCTCATTTAGGACCTGCACTGAGGAAGGGGATAGGCAGCTGTATATCAGGGAGTAAACCTTCTGAGAATAAAAACAGGCTGGAGCTTGTTAAGGTAATTACACAGGGGAAAGGATAATGTACTGGGAACTCCTCAGAAGAATCTGATTTGTGGTGAGGGGAGAGAGATTAAAAGCTCATTTAGGAACGACATGAACATGCTGCGTAGGTAGCTGTTTATCAGTAAATATCTCCACTGAGATTAAGAAAAGCAGTAGCTTAATAAATTAAGTACTTCCTGGTATGGTTACTGTACTGGTAACTCCCCCAAAAGAATCTGGATTGTGGTGAGGGAACAGAGAAAAAAGCTCATTTAGGACCTGCACTTACGAAGGGGTGTAGGGCAGCTCTATATCAGGGAGTAAAACCTTCTGAGAATAAAAACAGCTGGAGCTTGTTAAGGTAATTATACAGGGGAAATTATAAAATACTGGGAACTCCTCAGAAGAATCTGATTTGTTGGTGAGGGGAGGAGAGATAAAAGCTCATTTAGGAACGAAATGAACATGCTGCGTAGGTAGCTGTTTATCAGTAAATATCTCCACTGAGATTAAGAACAGCAGTAGCTTAATAAATTAAGTACTTCCTGGGTATGGTTACTGTACTGGTAACTCCCCAAAAGAATCTGGATTGTGGTGAGGGAACAGAGAAAGAAGCTCATTTAGGACCTGCACTTACGAAGGGGGTAGGCAGCTGTATATCAGGGAGTAAACCTTCTGAGATAAAAATAGCTGGAGCTTGTTAAGGTAAATTACACAGTGGAAAGGATAATGTCTGGGAACTCCTCAGAAGAATCTGATTTGTGGTGAGGGGAGAGAGATAAAAGCTCATTTTAGGAACGACATGAACATGCTGCGTAGGTAGCTGTTTATCAGTAAATATCTCCACTGAGATTAAGAAAAGCAGTAGCTTAATAAATTAAGTACTTCCTGGTATGGTTACTGTACTGGTAAACTCCCCAAAAGAATCTGATTGTGGTGAGGGAACAGAGAAAAAAGCTCATTTAGGACCTGCACCTACGAAGGGGGTAGGCAGCTGTATATCAGGGATTAAACCTTCTGAGAATAAAAACAGCTGGAGCTTGTTAAATTAATTACACAGGGGAAAGGATAATGTACTGGGAACTCCTCAGAAGAATCTGATTTGTGGTGAGGGAGAGAGATAAAAGCTCATTTAGGAACGACATGAACATGCTGCTTAGGTAGCTGTTTATCAGTAAATATCTCCACTGAGATTAAGAAAAGCAGTAGCTTAATAAATTAAGTACTTCCTGATATGGTTACTCTACTGGTAACTCCCCAAAAGAATCTGGATTGTGGTGAGGGAACAGAGAAAAAAGCTCATTTAGGACCTGCACTTTACGAAGGGGGTAGGCAGCAGTATATCAGGGAATAAACCTTCTGAGAATAAAAACACCTGGAGCTTGTTAAGGTAATTACACAGGGGAAAGGATAATGTACTGGGAACTCCTCAGAAGAATCTGATTTGTGGTGAGGGGAGAGAGATAAAAGCTCATTAGGAGCGACATGAACATGCTGCGTAGGTAGCTGTTTATCAGTAAATATCTCCACTGAGATTAAGAAAAGCAGTAGCTTAATAAATTAAGTACTTCCTGGTAAGGTTACTGTACTGGTAACTCCCCAAAAGAATCTGGATTTTGGTGAGGGAACAGAGAAAAAATCTCATTTAGGACCTGCACTGAGGAAGGGGGTAGGCAGCTGTATATCAGGGAGTAAACCTTCTGAGAATAAAAACAGCTGGAGCTTGTTAAGGTAATTAAACAGGGGAAAGGATAATGTACTGGGAACTCCTCAGAAGAATCTGAATTGTGGTGAGGGGAGAGAGATAAAAGCTCATTTAGGAACGACATGAACATACTGCGTAGGTAGCTGTTTATCAGTAAATATCTCCACTGAGATTAAGAAAAGCAGTAGCTTAATAAATTAAGTAATTCCTGGTATGGTTTCCGTACTGGTAACTCCCCAAAAGAATCTGGATTGTGGTGAGGGAACAGAAAAAAGGGCTCATTTAGGACCTGCACTTATGAAGGGGGTAGGCAGCAGTATATCAGGGAGTAAACCTTCTGAGAATAAAAACAGCTGGAGCTTGTTAAGGTAATTATACAGGGGAAATTATAAAGTACTGGGAACTCCTCAGAAGAATCTGATTTGTGGTGAGGGGAGAGAGATAAAAGCTCATTTAGGAACGACATGAACATGCTGCGTAGGTAGCTGTTTATCAGTAAATATCTCCACTGAGATTAAGAACAGCAGTAGCTTAATAAATTAAGTACTTCCTGGTATGGTTACTGTACTGGTAACTCCCAAAAGAATCTGGATTGTGGTGAGGGAACAGAGAAAAAAGCACATTTAGGACCTGCACTTACGAAGGGGGTAGGCAGCTGTATATCAGGGAGTAAACCTTCTGAGAATAAAAATAGCTGGAGCTTGTTAAGGTAATTACACAGTGGAAAGGATAATGTACTGGGAACTCCTCAGAAGAATCTGATTTGTGGTGAGGGGAGAGAGATAAAGCTCATTTAAGGAACGACATGAACATGCTGCCTAGGTAGCTGTTTATCAGTAAATATCTCCACTGAGATTAAGAAAAGCAGTAGCTTAATAAATTAAGTACTTCCTGGTATGGTTACTGTACTGGTAACTCCCCAAAAGAATCTGGATTTTGGTGAGGGAACAGAGAAAAAAGCTCATTTAGGACCTGCACTTACGAAGGGGGTAGGCAGCTGTATATCAGGGAGTAAACCTTCTGAGAATAAAAACAGCTGGAGCTTGTTAAGTTAATTACACAGGGAAAGGATAATGTACTGCGAACTCCTCAGAAGAATCTGTTTTGTGGTGAGGGGAGAGAGATAAAAGCTCATTTAGGAACGACATGAACATGCTGCGTAGGTAGCTGTTTATCAGTAAATATCTCCACTGAGATTAAGAAAAGCATTAGCTTAATAATTAAGTACTTCCTGATATGGTTTACTCTACTGGTAACTCCCAAAAGAATCTGGATTGTGGTGAGGGAACAGAGAAAAAAAGCTCATTTAGGACCTGCACTTACGAAGGGGGTAGGCAGCAGTATATCAGGGAATAAACCTTCTGAGAATAAAACAGCTGGAGCTTGTTAAGGTAATTACACAGGGGAAAGGATAATGTACTGGGAACTCCTCAGAAGAATCTGATTTGTGGTGAGGGGAGAGAGATAAAAGCTCATTTAGGAGCGACATGAACATGCTGCGTAGGTAGCTGTTTATCAGTAAATATCTCCACTGAGATTAAGAAAAGCAGTAGCTTAATAAATTAAGTACTTCCTGGTATGGTTACTGTACTGGTAACTCCCCAAAAGAATCTGGATTTTGGTGAGGGAACAGAGAAAAAATCTCATTTAGGACCTGCACTGAGGAAGGGGATAGGCAGCTGTATATCAGGGAGTAAACCTTCTGAGAATAAAAACAGCTGGAGCTTGTTAAGGTAATTAACACAGGGGAAAGGATAATGTACTGGGAACTCCTCAGAAGAATCTGATTCCGTGGTGAGGGGAGAGAGATAAAAGCTCATTTAGGAACGACATGAACATACTGCGTAGGTAGCTGTTTATCAGTAAATATCTCCACTGAGATTAAGAAAAGCAGTAGCTAATAAATTAAGTACATCCTTGTGTGGTTACTGTACTGGTAACTCCCAAAAGAATCTGGATTGTGGTGAGGGAACAGAAAAAAAAGCTCATTTAGGACCTGCACTTATGAAGGGGGGTAGGCAGCAGTATATCAGGGAGTAAAACCTTCTGAGAATAAAAACAGCTGGAGCTTGTTAAGGTAATTATACAGGGGAAATTATAAAGTACTGGGAACTCCTCAGAAGAATCTGATTTGTGGTGAGGGGAGAGATAAAGGTCATTTAGGAACGACATGAACATGCTGCGTAGGTAGCTGTTTATCAGTAAATATCTCCACTGAGATTAAGAACAGCAGTAGCTTAATAAATTAAGTACTTCCTGGTATGGTTACTGTACTGGTAACGTCCCCAAAAGAATCTGGATTGTGGTGAGGGAACAGAAAAAAAGCTCATTTATGACCTGCACTTATGAAGGGGTAGGCAGCAGTATATGAGGGAGTAAACCTTCTGAGAATAAAAACAGCTGGAGCTTGTTAAGGTAATTACACAGTGGAAAGGATAATGTACTGGGAACTCCTCAGAAGAATCAGATTTTTGGTGAGGGGAGAGAGATAAAAGCTCATTTAGGAACGACATGAAAATGCTGCGTAGGTAGCTGTTTATCAGTAAATATCTACACTGAGATTAAGAAAAGCAGTAGCTTAATAAATTAAGTACTCTCCTGGTATGGTTACTGTACTGGTAACCCCCCAAAAGAATCGGGATTGTGGTGAGGGAACAGAGAAAAAAGCTCATTTAGGACCTGCACTTACGAAGGGGGTAGGCAGCTGTATATCAGGGAGTAATCCTTCAGAGAATAAAAACAGGTGGAGCTTGTTAAGGTAATTACACAGGAAAAGGATAATGTACTGGGAACTCCTCATAAGAATTTGATTTGTGGTGAGGGGAGAGAGATAAAGCTCATTTAGGAACGACATGAACATGCTGCGTAGGTAGCAGTTATCAGGAAATATCTCCACTGAGATTAAGAAAAGCAGTAGCTTAATAAATTAAGTACTTCTTTGTATGGGTACTGTACTGGTAACTCCCCAAAAGAATCTGGATTGTGGTTGGGGAACAGAGAAAACAGCTCATTTAGGACCAGCACTTACGAAGGGGGTAGGCAGCTGATATCAGGGAGTAAACCTTCTGCGAATAAAAACAGCTGGAGCTTGTTAAGGTAATTACACAGGGGAAAGGATAATGTACTGGGAACTCCTCAGAAGAATCTGATTTGTGTTGAGGGAGAGAGATAAAAGCTCATTAGGAACGACATGAACATGCTGGGTACGTAGCTGTTTATCAGTAAATATTTCCACTGAGATTAAGAAAAGCAGTAGCTTAATAAATTAAGTACTTACTGGTATGGTTACTGTAACTGGTAACTCCCGAAAAGAATCTGATTGTGGTGAGGGAAACGAGAAAAAAGCTCATTAAGACATGCACTTACGAAGGGGGTATGCAGCTGTATATCAGGGAGTAAACCTTCTGACAATAAAAACAGCTGGAGCTTGTTAAGGTAATTACACAGGGGAAAGGATAATGTACTGGGAACTCCTCAGAAGAATCTGATTTGTGGTGAGGGGAGAGAGATAAATGCTCATTTAGGAACGACATGAACATGCTGCCTAGGTAGCTGTTTATCAGTAAATATTCCACTGAGATTAAGAAAAGCAGTAGCTTAATAAATTAAGCACTTCCTGGTATGGTTACTGTACTGGTAACTCCCCAAAAGAATCTGGATTGTGGTGAGGGAACAGGGATAAAAGCTCATTTAAGACCTGCACTTATGAAGGGGGTAGCAGCAGTATTTGAGGGAGTAAACCTTCTGAGAATAAAACAGCTGGAGCTTGTTAAGGTAATTACACAGGGGAAAGGATAATGTACTGGGAACTCCTCAGAAGAATCTGATTTGTGGTGAGGGGAGAGAGATAAAAGCTCATTTAGGAACGACATGAACATGCTGCATAGGTAGCTGTTTATCAGTAAATATCTCCATTGAGATTAAGAAAAGCAGTAGCATAATAAATTAAGTACTTCCTGGTATGGTTACTGTACTGGTAAGTCCCCAAAAGAATCTGGATTGTGGTGAGGGAACAGAGAAAAAAGCTCATTTAGGACCAGCACTTACGAAGGGGGTAGGCAGCTGTATATCAGGGAGTAAACCTTCTGCGAATAAAAACAGCTGAGCTTGTTAAGGTAATTACACAGGGGAAAGGATAATGTACTGGGAACTCCTCAGAAGAATCTGATTTGTGGTGAGGGGAGAGAGATAAAAGCTCATTTAGGAACGACATGAACATGCTGCGTAGGTAGCTGTTTATCAGTAAATATCTCCACTGAGATTAAGAAAAGCAGTAGCTTAATAAATTAAGTACTTCCTGGTATGGTTACTGTACTGGTAACTCCCCAAAAGAATCTGGATTGTGGTGAGGGAACAGAGAAAAAAGCTCATTTAGGACCTGAACTTACGAAGGGGTAGGCAGCTGTATATCAGGGAGTAAAGCTTCTGAGAATAAAAACAGCTGGAGCTTGTTAAGGTAATTACACAGGGGAAAAGATAATATACTGGGAACTCCTCAGAAGAATCTGATTTGTGGTGAGGGGAGAGAGATAAAACCTCATTTGATAATGACATGAACATGCTGCGTAGGTAGCTGTTTATCAGTAAATATCTCCACTGAGATTAAGAAAAGCAGTAGCTTAATAAATTAAGTACTTCCTGGTATGGTTTACTGTACTGGTAACTCCCCAAAAGAATCTGGATTGTGGTGAGGGAACAGAGAAAAAAGCTCATTTAGGACCTGCACTTACGCAGGGGGTAGGCACCTGTATATCAGGGGAGTAAACCTTCTGAGAATAAAAACAGCTGGAGCTTGTTAAGGTAATTACACAGGGGAAAGGATAATGTACTGGGAACTCCTCAGAAGAATCTGATTTGTGGTGAGGGGAGAGAGATAAAAGCTCATTTAGGAACGACATGATCATGCTGCATAGGTAGCTGTTTATCAGTAAAAATCTCCACTGAGATTAGAAAAAGCAGTAGCTTAATAAATAAGTACTTCCTGGTATGGGTTACTCTACTGGTAACTCCCCAAAAGAATCTGGATTGTGCTGAGGGAACAGAGAAAAAAGCTCATTTAGGACCTGTACTTACGAAGGGGTAGGCAGCTGTATATCAGGGAGTAAAGCTTCTGAGAATAAAAACAGCTGGAGCTTGTTAAGGTAATTACAGAGGGCAAAGATAATGTACTGGGAACTCCTCAGAAGAATCTGATTTGTGGTGAGGGGAGAGAGATAAAAGCTCATTTAGGAACGAGATGAACATGCTGGGTAAGTAGATGTTTTATCAGTAAATATCTCCACTGAGATTAAGAAAAGCAGTAGCTTAATAAATTAAGTACTTACTGGTATGGTTACTGTACTGGTAACTCCCCAAAAGAATCTGGATTGTGTGAGGAACAGAGAAAAAAGCTCATTTAGGACCTGCACTTCCGAAGGGGGTAGGCAGCTGTATATCAGGGAGTAAACCTTCTGACAATAAAAACAGCTGGAGCTTGTTAAGGGTAATTACACAGGGGAAAGGATAATGTACGGGGAACTCCTCAGAAGAATCTGATTTGTGGTGTGGGGAGAGCAATATAAAAGCTCATTTAGGAACGACATGAACATGCTGCGTAGGTAGCTGTTTATCAGTAAATATCTCCACTGAGATTAAGAAAAGCAGTAGCTTAATAAATTAAGTACTTCCTGGTATGGTTACTGTACTGGTAACTCCCCAAAAGAATCTGGATTGTGGTGAGGGAACAGAGAAAAAAGCTCATTTAGGACCTGCACTTTCGAAGGGGGTAGGCAGCTGTATATCAGGGAGTAAACCTTCTGAGAATAAAAACAGCTGGAGCTTGTTAAGGTAATTACACAGGGGAAATTATAAAGTACTGGGAACTCCTCAGAAGAATCTGATTTGTGGTGACGGGAGAGAGATAAAAGCTCATTTAGGAACGACATGAACATGCTGCGTAGGTAGCTGTTTATCAGTAAATATCTCCACTGAGATTAAGAAAAGCAGTAGCTTAATAAATTAAGTACTTCCTGTATGGTTACTGTACTGGTAAGTCCCCAAAAGAATCTGGATTGTGGTGAGGGATCAGAGAAAAAAGCTCATTTAGGACCTGCACTTACGAAGGGGTAGGCAGCTATATATCAGGAGTAAACCTTCTGCGAATAAAAACAGCTGGAGCTTGTTAAGGTAATTACACAGGGGAAAGGATAATGTACTGGGAACTCCTCAGAAGAATCTGATTTGTGGTGAGGGGAGAGAGATAAAAGCTCATTTAGGAACGACATGAACATGCTGCGTAGGTAGCTGTTTATCAGTAAATATCTCCTCTGAGATTAAGAATAGCAGTAGCTTAATAAATTAAGTACATCCTTGTGTGGTTACTGTACTGGTAACTCCCAAAAGAATCTGGATTGTGGTGAGGGAACAGAGAAAAAACCTCATTTAGGAGCTGCACTTACGCAGGGGGTAGGCACCTGTATATCAGGGAGTAAACCTTCTGAGAATAAAAACAGCTGGAGCTTGTTAAGGTAATTACACAGGGGAAAGGATAATGTACTGGGAACTCCTCAGAAGAATCTGATTTGTGGTGAGGGGAGAGAGATAAAAGCTCATTTAGGAACGACATGATCATGCTGCATAGGTAGCTGTTCTATCAGTAAAAATCTCCACTGAGATTAAGAAAAGCAGTAGCTTAATAAATTAAGTACTTCCTGGTATGGTTACTCTACTGGTAACCTCCCCAAAAGAATCTGGATTGTGCTGAGGGAACAGAGAAAAAAGCTCATTTAGGACCTGTACTTACGAAGGGGGTAGGCAGCTGTATATCAGGGAGTAAAGCTTCTGAGAATAAAAAACAGCTGGAGCTTGTTAAGGTAATTACACAGGGAAAAGGATAATGTACTGGGAACTCCTCAGAAGAATCTGATTTGTGGTGAGGGGAGAGAGATAAAAGCTCATTTAGGAACGAGATGAACATGCTGGGTAAGTAGCTGTTTATCAGTAAATATCTCCACTGAAGTTAAAAAAAGCAGTAGCTTAATAAATTAAGTACTTACTGGTATGGTTACTGTACTGGTAACTCCCCAAAAGAATCTGGATTGTGGTGAGGGAACAGAGAAAAAAGCTCATTTAGGACCTGCACTTCCGAAGGGGGTAGGCAGCTGTATATCAGGGAGTAAACCTTCTGACATAAAAACAGCTGGAGCTTGTTAAGGTAATTACACAGGGGAAAGGATAATGTACGGGGAACTCCTCAGAAGAATCTGATTTGTGGTGAGGGGAGAGAGATAAAAGCTCATTTAGGAACGACATGAACATGCTGCGTAGGTAGCTGTTTATCAGTAATATCTCCACTGAGATTAAGAAAAGCAGTAGCTTAATAAATTAAGTACTTCCTGGTATGGTTACTGTACTGGTAACTCCCCAAAAGATCTGGATTGTGGTGAGGGAACAGAGAACAAAGCTCATTTAAGACCTGCACTTTCGAAGGGGGTAGGCAGCTGTATATCAGGGAGTAAACCTTCTGAGAATAAAAACAGCTGAGCTTGTTAAGGTAATTACACAGGGGAAATTATAAAGTACTGGGAATTCCTCAGAAGAATCTGATTTGTGGTGACGGGAGAGAGAATAAAGCTCATTTAGGAACGACATGAACATGCTGCGTAGGTAGCTGTTTATCAGTTAATATCTCCACTGAGATTAAGAAAAGCAGTAGCTTAATAAATTAAGTACTTCCTGGTATGGTTACTGTTACTGTAAGTCCCCAAAAGAATCTGATTGTGGTGAGGGAACAGAGAAAAAAAAGCTCATTTAGGACCTGCACTTACGAAGGGGGTAGGCAGCTGTATATTAGGGAGTAAACCTTCTGCGAATGAAAAACAGCTGGAGCTTGTTAAGGTAATTACACAGGGGAAAGGATAATGTACTGGGAACTCCTCAGAAGAATCTGATTTGTGGTGAGGGGAGAGAGATAAAAGCTCATTTAGGAACGACATGAACATGCTGCGTAGGTAGCTGTTTATCAGTAAATATCTCCTCTGAGATTAAGAATAGCAGTAGCTTAATAAATTAAGTACATCCTTGTGTGGTTACTGTACTGGTAACTCCCCAAAAGAATCTGAGATTGTGGTGAGGGAACAGAGAAAAAAGCTCATTTAGGACCTGCACTTACGAAGGGGGTAGGCAGCTGTATATCAGGGAGTAAACCTTCTGAGAATAAAAACAGCTGGAGCTTGTTAAGGTAATTACACAGGGGAAAGGATAATGTACTGGGAACTCCTCAGAAGAATCTGATTTGTGGTGAGGGGAGAGAGATATAAGCTCATATAGGAACGACATGAACATGCTGGGTTACGTAGCTGTTTATCAGTAAATATCTCCACTGAGATTAATTAAAGCAGTAGCTTAATAATTAAGTACTTACTGGTATGGTTACTGTACTGGTAACTCCCCAAAAGAATCTGGATTGTGGTGAGGGAACAGAGAAAAAAGCTCATTTAGGACCTGCACTTACGAAGGGGGTAGGCATCTGTATATCAGGGAGTAAACCTTCTGAGAATAAAAACAGCTGGAGCTTGTTAAGGTAATTACACAGGGGAAAGGATAATGTACTGGGAACTCCTCAGAAGAATCTGATTTGTGGTGAGGGGAGAGAGATAAAAGCTCATTTAGGAACGACATGAACATGCTGCGTAGGTAGCTGTTTATCAGTAAATATCTCCACTGAGATAAGAAAAGCAGTAGCTTAATAAATTAAGTACTTCTTGGTATGGGTACTGTACTGGTAACTCCCCAAAAGAATCTGGATTGTGGTGAGGGAACAGAGAAAAAGCTCATTTAGGACCTGCACTTACGAAGGGGGTAGGCAGCTGTATATCAGCGAGTAAACCTTCTGAGAATAAAAACAGCTGGAGCTTGTTAAGGTAATTACACAGGGGAAAGGATAATGTACTGGGAACTCCTCAGAAGAATCTGATTTGTGGTGAGGGGAGAGAGATAAAAGCTCAATTAGGAACGACATGAACATGCTGCGTACGTAGCTGTTTATCAGGAAATATATCCACTGAGATTAAGAAAAGCAGTAGCTTAATAAATTAAGTACTTCCTGTTATGGTTACTGTACTGGTAACTCCCCAAAACAATCTGGATTGTGGTGAGGGAACAGAGAAAAAAGCTCATTTAGGACCTGCACTTACGAAGGGAGTAGGCAGCTGTATATCAGGGAGTAAACCTTCTGAGAATAAAAACAGCTGGAGCTTGTTAAGGTAATTACACAGGGGAAAGGATAATGTACTGGGAAATCCTCAGAAGAATCTGATTTGTGGTGAGGGGAAAGAGATAAAAGCTCATTTAGGAACGACATGAACATGCTGCGTAGGTAGCTGTTTATCAGTAAATATCTCCACTGAGATTAAGAAAAGCAGTAGCTTAATAAATTAAGTACTTCCTGGTATGGATACTGTACTGGTAACTCCCAAAAGAATCTGGATTGTGGTGAGGGAACAGAGAAAAATCTCATTTAGGACCTGCACTTACGAAGGGGGTAGGCAGCTGTATATCAGGGAGTAAACCTTCTGAGAATAAAAACAGCTGGAGCTTGTTAAGGTAATTACACAGGGGAAAGGATAATGTACTGGGAACTCCTCAGAAGAATCTGATTTGTGGTGAGGGGAGAGAGATAAAAGCTCATTTAGGAACGACATGAACATGCTGCGTAGGTAGCTGTTTATCAGGAAATATCTCCACTGAGATTAAGAAAAGCAGTAGCTTAATAAATTAAGTACTTCCTGGTATGGTTACTGTACTGGTAACTCCCCAAAAGAATCTGGATTGTGGTGAGGGAACAGAGAAAAAAGCTCATTTAGGACCTGCACTTACGCAGGGGGTAGGCAGCTGTATATCAGGGAGTAAACCTTCTGAGAATAAAAACAGCCGGAGCTTGTTAAGGTAATTACACAGGGGAAAGGATCATGTACTG
>NW_025957279.1:0-37692 GCF_023159225.1 Perognathus longimembris pacificus | reverse complement strand
AAGTCCCCAAAAGAATCTGGATTGTGGTGAGGGAACAGAGAAAAAAGCTCATTTAGGACCTGCACTTACGAAGGGGGTAGGCAGCTGTATATCAGGGAGTAAACCTTCTGCGAATAAAAACAGCTGGAGCTTGTTAAGGTAATTACACAGGGGAAAGGATAATGTACTGGGAACTCCTCAGAAGAATCTGATTTTTGGTGAGTGGAGAGAGATAAAAGCTCATTTAGGAACGACATGAACATGCTGCGTAGGTAGCTCTTTATCAGTAAATATCTCCACTGAGAAAAAGAAAAGCAGTAGCTTAATAAATTAAGTACTTCCTGGTATGGTTACTGTACTGGTAACTCCCCAAAAGAATCTGGATTGTGGTGAGGGAACAGAGAAAAAAGCTCATTTAGGACCTGCACTTACGCAGGGGGTATGCAGCTGTATATCAGGGAGTGAACCTTCTGAGAATAAAAACAGCTGGAGCTTGTTAAGGTAATTACACAGGGGAAAGGATAATGTACTGGGAACTCCTCAGAAGAATCTGATTTGTGGTAAGGGGAGAGAGATAAAAGCTCATTTAGGAACGACATGAACATGCTGCGTAGGTAGCTGTTTATCAGTAAATATCTCCACTGAGATGAAGAAAAGCAGTAGCTTAATAAATAAAGTACTTCCTGGTATGGTAACTGTACTGGTAACTCCCCAAAAGAATCTGGATAGTGGTGAGGGAACAGATACAAACGCTCATTTAGGACCTGCACTTATGCAGGGGGTAGGCAGCTGTATATCAGGGAGTAAACCTTCTGAGAATAAAAACAGCTGGAGCTTGTTAAGGTAATTCCACAGGGTTAATTATAAAGTACTGGGAACGATTCAGAAGAATCTGATTTGTGATGAGGGGAGAGAGATAAAAGCTCATTTAGGAACGACATGAACATGCTGCGTAGGTAGCTGTTTATCAGTAAATATCTCCACTGAGATTAAGAAAATCAGTAGCTTAAAAAATTAAGTACTTCCTGGTATGGTTACTGTACTGGTAACTCCCCAAAAGAATCTGGATTGTGGTGAGGGAACAGAGAAAAAAGCTCATTTAGGACCTGCACTTACGAAGGGGGTAGGCAGCTGTATATCAGGGAGTAAACCTTCTGCGAATAAAAACAGCTGGAGCTTGTTAAGGTAATTACACAGGGGAAAGGATAATGTACTGGGAACTCCTCAGAAGAATCTGATTTGTGGTGAGGGGAGAGAGATAAAAGCTCATTTAGGAACGACATGAACATGCTGCGTAGGTAGCTGTTTATCAGTAAATATCTCCACTGAGATTAAGAAAAGCAGTAGCTTAATAAATTAAGTACTTCCTGGTATGGTTACTGTACTAGTAACTCCCCAAAAGAATCTGGATTGTTGGTGAGGGAACAGAGATAAAAGCTCATTTAGGACCTGCACTTATGAAGGGGTTAGGCAGCAGTATATCAGGGAGTAAACCTTCTGAGAATAAAAACAGCTGGAGCTTGTTAAGGTAATTACACAGGGGAAAGGATAATGTACTGGGAACTCCTCAGATGAATCTGATTTGTGGTGAGGGGAGAGAGATGAAAGCTCATTTAGGAACGACAGGAACATGCTGCGTAGGTAGCTGTTTATCAGTAAATATCTCCACTGAGATTAAGAAAAGCAGTAGCTTAATAAATTAAGTACTTCCTGGTATGGTTACTGTACTGGTAACTCCCCAAAAGAATCTGGATTGTGGTGAGGGTAGAGAGAAAAAATTTCATTTAGGACCTGCACTTACGAAGGGGGTAGGCAGCTGTATATCAGGGAGTAAACCTTCTGAGAATAAAAACAGCTGGAGCTTGTTAAGGTAATTACACAGGGGAAAGCATAATGTACTGGGAACTCCTCCGAAGAATCTGATTTGTGGTGAGGGGAGAGAGATAAAAGCTCATTTAGGAACGACATGAACATGCTGCGTAGGTAGCTGTTTATCAGGAAATATCTCCACTGAGATTAAGAAAACCAGTAGCTTAATAAATTAAGTACTTCCTGGTATGGTTACTGTACTGGTAACTCCCCAAAAGAATCTGGATTGTGGTGAGGGAACAGAGAAAAAAGCTCATTTAGGACCTGCACTTACGCAGCTGGTAGGCAGCTGTATATCAGGGAGTAAATCTTCTGAGAATAAAAACAGCTGGAGCTTGTTAAGGTAATTACACAGGGGAAAGGATAATGTACTGGGAACTCCTCAGAAGAATCTGATTTGTGGTGAGGGGAGAGAGATAAAAGCTCATTTAGGAACGACATGAACATGCTGCATAGGTAGCTGTTTATCAGTAAATATCTCCACTGAGATTAAGAAAAGCAGTAGCTTAATAAATTAAGTACTTCCTGGTACGGTTACTGTACTGGTAACTCCCCAAAAGAATCTGGATTGTGGTGAGGGAACAGAGAAAAAAGCTCATTTAAGACCTGCACTTTCGAAGGGGGTAGGCAGCTGTATATCAGGGAGTAAACCTTCTGAGAATAAAAACAGCTGGAGCTTGTTAAGGTAATTACACAGGGGAAATTATAAAGTACTGGGAATTCCTCAGAAGCATCTGATTTGTGGTGACGGGAGAGAGATAAAAGCTCATTTAGGAACGACATGAACATGCTGCGTAGGTAGCTGTTTATCAGTAAATATCTCCACTGAGATTAAGAAAAGCAGTAGCTTAATAAATTAAGTACTTCCTGGTATGGTTACTGTACTGGTAAGTCCCCAAAAGAATCTGGATTGTGGTGAGGGAACAGAGCAAAAAGCTCATTTAGGACCTGCACTTACGAAGGGGGTAGGCAGCTGTATATCAGGGAGTAAACCTTCTGCGAATAAAACAGCTGGAGCTTGTTAAGGCAATTACACAGGGGAAAGGATAATGTACTGGGAACTCCTCAGAAGAATCTGATTTGTGGTGAGGGGAGAGAGATAAAAGCTCATTTAGGAACGACATGAACATGCTGCGTAGGTAGCTGTTTATCAGTAAATATCTCCTCTGAGATTAAGAATAGCAGTAGCTTAATAAATTAAGTACATCCTTGTGTGGTTACTGTACTGGTAACTCCCCAAAAGAATCTGGATTGTGGTGAGGGAACAGAGAAAAAAGCTCATTTAGGACCTGCACTTACGAAGGGGGTAGGCAGCTGTATATCAGGGAGTAAACCTTCTGAGAATAAAAACAGCTGGAGCTTGTTAAGGTAATTACACAGGGGAAAGGATAATGTACTGGGAACTCCTCAGAAGAATCTGATTTGTGGTGAGGGGAGAGAGATATAAGCTCATATATGAACGACATGAACATGCTGGGTACGTAGCTGTTTATCAGTAAATATCTCCACTGAGATTAAGAAAAGCAGTAGCTTAATAAATTAAGTACTTCTTGGTATGGGTACTGTACTGGTAACTCCCCAAAAGAATCTGGATTGTGGTGAGGGAACAGAGAAAAAAGCTCATTTAGGACCTGCACTTACGAAGGGGGTAGGCAGCTGTATATCAGCGAGTAAACCTTCTGAGAATAAAAACAGCTGGAGCTTGTTAAGGTAATTACACAGGGGAAAGGATAATGTACTGGGAACTCCTCAGAAGAATCTGATTTGTGGTGAGGGGAGAGAGATAAAAGCTCATTTAGGAACGACATGAACATGCTGCGTATGTAGCTGTTTATCAGGAAATATATCCACTGAGATTAAGAAAAGCAGTAGCTTAATAAATTAAGTACTTCCTGTTATGGTTACTGTACTGGTAACTCCCCAAAACAATCTGGATTGTGGTGAGGGAACAGAGAAAAAAGCTCATTTAGGACCTGCACTTACGAAGGGAGTAGGCAGCTGTATATCAGGGAGTAAACCTTCTGAGGATAAAAACAGCTGGAGCTTCTTAAGGTAATTACAAAGGGTAAAGGATAATGTACTGGGAAATCCTCAGAAGAATCTGATTTGTGGTGAGGGGAAAGAGATAAAAGCTCATTTAGGAACGACATGAATATGCTGCGTAGGTAGCTGTTTATCAGTAAATATCTCCACTGAGATTAAGAAAAGCAGTAGCTTAATAAATTAAGTACTTCCTGGTATGGTTACTGTACTGGTAACTCCCCAAAAGAATCTGGATTATGGTGAGGGAACAGAGAAAAATCTCATTTAGGATCTGCACTTACGAAGGGGGTAGGCAGATGTATATCAGGGAGTAAACCTTCTGAGAATAAAAACAGCTGGAGCTTGTTAAGGTAATTACACAGGGGAAAGGATAATGTACTGGGAACTCCTCCGAAGAATCTGATTTGTGGTGAGGGGAGAGAGATAAAAGCTCATTTGGAACGACATGAACATGCTGCGTAGGTAGCTGTTTATCAGTAAATATCTCCACTGAGATTAAGAAAAGCAGTAGCTTAATAAATTAAGTACTTCCTGGTATGGTTACTGTACTGGTAAGTCCCCAAAAGAATCTGGATTGTGGTGAGGGAACAGAGAAAAAAGCTCATTTAGGACCTGCACTTACGAAGAGGGTAGGCAGCTGTATATCAGGGAGTAAACCTTCTGAGAATAAAAACAGCTGGAGCTTGTTAAGGTAATTACACAGGGGAAAGGATAATGTACTGGGAACTCCTCAGAAGAATCTGATTTTTGGTGAGGGGAGAGAGATAAAAGCTCATTTAGGAACGACATGAACATGCTGCATACGTAGCTGTTTATCAGGAAATATATCCACTGAGATTAAGAAAAGCAGTAGCTTAATAAATTAAGTACTTCCTGTTATGGTTACTGTACTGGTAACTCCCCAAAACAATCTGGATTGTGGTGAGGGAACAGAGAAAAAAGCTCATTTAGGACCTGCACTTACGAAGGGAATAGGCAGCTGTATATCAGGGAGTAAACCTTCTGAGAATAAAAACAGCTGGAGCTTGTTAAGGTAATTACACAGTGGAAAGGATAATGTACTGGGAAATCCTCAGAAGAATCTGATTTGTGGTGAGGGGAAAGAGATAAAAGCTCATTTAGGAACGACATGAACATGCTGCGTAGGTAGCTGTTTATCAGTAAATATCTCCACTGAGATTAAGAAAAGCAGTAGCTTAATAAATTAAGTACTTCCTGGTATGGATACTGTACTGGTAACGCCCAAAAGAATCTGGATTGTGGTGAGGGAACAGAGAAAAATCTCATTTAGGACCTGCACTTACGAAGGGGGTAGGCAGCTGTATATCAGGGAGTAAACCTTCTGAGAATAAAAACAGCTGGAGCTTGTTAAGGTAATTACACAGGGGAAAGGATAATGTACTGGGAACTCCTCAGAAGAATCTGATTTGTGGTGAGGGGAGAGAGATAAAAGCTCATTTAGGAACGACATGAACATGCTGCGTAGGTAGCTGTTTATCAGGAAATATCTCCACTGAGATTAAGAAAAGCAGTAGCTTAATAAATTAAGTACTTCCTGGTATGGTTACTGTACTGGTAACTCCCCAAAAGAATCTGGATTGTGGTGAGGGAACAGAGAAAAAGCTCATTTAGGACCTGCACTTACGCAGGGGTAGGCAGCTGTATATCAGGGAGTAAACCTTCTGAGAATAAAAACAGCTGGAGCTTGTTAAGGTAATTACACAGGGGAAAGCATAATGTACTGGGAACTCCTCAGAAGAATCTGATTTGTGGTGAGGGGAGAGAGATAAAAGCTCATTTAGGAACGACATGAACATGCTGCGTAGGTAGCTGTTTATCAGTAAATATCTCCACTGAGATTAAGAAAAGCAGTAGCTTAATAAATTAAGTACTTCCTGGTATGGTTACTGTACTGGTAAGTCCCCAAAAGAATCTGGATTGTGGTGAGGGAACAGAGAAAAAAGCTCATTTAGGACCTGCACTTTCGAAGGTGGTAGGCAGCTGTATATCAGGGAGTAAACCTTCAGAGAATAAAAACAGCTGGAGCTTGTTAAGGTAATTACACAGGGGAAAGGATAGTGTACTGGGAACTCCTCAGAAGAATCTGATTTGTGGTGAGGGGAGAGAGATAAAAGCTCATTTAGGAACGACATGAACATCCTGCGTAGGTAGCTGTTTATCAGTAAATATCTCCTCTGAGATTAAGAAAAGCCGTAGCTTAATAAATTAAGTACTTCCTGGTATGGTTACTGTACTGGTAACTCCCCAAAAGAATCTGGATTGTGGTGAGGCAACAGAGAAAAAAGCTCATTTAGGACCTGCACTTACGAAGGGGGTAGGCAGCCGTATATCAGGGAGTAAACCTTCTGAGAATAAAAACAGCTGGAGCTTGTTAAGGTAATTACACACGGGAAAGGATAATGTACTGGGAACTCCTCAGAAGAATCTGATTTGTGGTGAGGGGAGAGAGATAAAAGCTCATTTAGGAACGACATGAACATGCTGCGTAGGTAGCTGTTTATCAGTAAATATCTCCACTGAGATTAAGAAAAGCAGTAGCTTAATAAATTAAGTACTTCCTGGTATGGTTACAATACTGGTAACTCCCCAAAGAATCTGGATTGTGGGGAGTTAACAGAGAAAAAAGCTCATTTAGGACCTGCACTTTCGAAGGGGGTAGGTAGCTGTATATGAGGGAGTAAACCTTCTGAGAGTAAAAACAGCTGGAGCTTGTTAAGGTAATTACACAGGGGAAAGGATAATATACTGGGAACTCCTCAGAAGAATCTGATTTGTTGTGAGGGGAGAGAGATAAATGCTCATTTAGGAACGACATGAACATGCTGCGTAGGTAGCTGTTTATCAGGAAATATCTCCACAGAGATTAAGAAAAGCAGTAGCTTAATAAATTAAGTACTTCCTGGTATGGTTACTGTACTGGTAACTCCCCAAAAGAATCTGGATTGTGGTTTGGGAACAGAGAAAAAAGCTCATTTAGGACCTGCACTTACGAAGGGGGTAGGGCAGCTGTATATCAGGGAGTAAACCTTCTGAGAATAAAAACAGCTGGAGCTTGTTAAGGTAATTACACAGGGGAAAGGATAATGTACTGGGAACTCCTCAGAAGAATCTGATTTGTGGTGAGGGGAGAGAGATAAAAGCTCATTTATGAACGACATGAACATGCTGCGTAGGGAGCTGTTTATCAGTAAATATCTCCACTGAGATAAAGAAAAGCAGTAGCTTAATAAATTAAGTACTTCCAGATATGGTTACTGTACTGGTAACTCCCCAAAAGAATCTGGATTGTGGTGAGGGAACAGAGAAAAAAGCTCATTTAGGACCTGCACTTACGAAGGGGGTAGGCAGCTGTATATCAGGGAGTAAACCTTCTGAGAATAAAAACAGCTGGAGCTTGTTAAGGTAATTACACAGGGGAAAGGATAAAGTACTGGGAACTCCTCAGAAGAATCTGATTTGTGGTGAGGGGAGAGAGATAAAAGCTCATTTAGGAACGACATGAACATGCTGCGTAGGTGGCTGTTTATCAGTAAATATCTCCACTGAGATTAAGAAAAGCAGTAGTTTAATAAATTAAATACTTCCTGGTATGGTAACTGTACTGGTAACTCCCAAGAGAATCTGGATTGTAGTGAGGGAACAGGGAAAAAAGCTCATTTAGGTCCTGCAATTACGAAGGGGTTAGGCAGCTGTATATCAGGGAGTAAACCTTCTGAGAATAAAAACAGCTGGAGCTTGTTAAGGTTATTACACATGGTAAAAGATGAAGTACTGGGAACTCCTCAGAAGAATCTGATTTGTGGTGAGGGGAGAGAGATAAAAGCTCATTTAGGAACGACATGAACATGCTGCGTAGGTAGCTGTTTATCAGTAAATATCTCCACTGAGATTAAGAAAAGCAGTAGCTTAATAAATTCAGTACTTCCTGGTATGGTTACTGTACTGGTAACTCCCCAAAAGAATCTGGATTGTGGTGAGGGAACAGAGAAAAAAGCTCATTTAGGACCTGCACTTACGAAGGGGGTAGGCAGCTGTATATCAGGGAGTAAACCTTCTGAGAATAAAAACAGCTGGAGCTTGTTAAGGTAATTACACAGGGGAAAGGATAATGTACTGGGAACTCCTCATAAGAATCTACTTTGTGGTGAGGGGAGAGAGATAAAAGCTCATTTAGGAACGACATGAACATGCTGCGTAGGTAGCTGTTTAACAGTAAATATCTCCACTGAGATTAAGAACAGCAGTAGCTTAATAAATTAAGTACTTCCTGGTATGGTTACTGTACTGGTAACTCCCCAAAAGAATCTGGATTGTGGTTAGGGAACAGAGAAAAAAGCTCATTTAGGACCTGCACTTACGAAGGGGGTAGGCAGCTGTATATCAGGAAGTAAACCTTCTGAGAATAAAAACAGCTGGAGCTTGTTAAGGTAATTATACATGGGAAATTATAAACGACTGGGAACTCCTCAGAAGAATCTGATTTGTGGTGAGGGGAGGGAGATAAAAGCTCATTTAGGAACTACATGAACATGCTGCCTAGGTAGCTGTTTATCAGTAAATATCTCCACTGAGATTAAGAACAGCAGTAGCTTAATAAATTAAGTACTTCCTGGTATGGTTACTGTGCTGGTAACTCCCCAAAAGAATCTGGATTGTGGTGAGGGAAAAGAGAAAAAAGCTCATTTAGGACCTGCATTTACGAAGGGGGTAGGCAGCTGTATATCAGGGAGTAAACCTTCTGAGAATAAAGACAGCTGGAGCTTGTTAAGGTAATTACACAGGGGAAAGGATAATGTACTGGGAACAATTAGGAAGAATCTGATTTGTGCTGAGGGGGAGAGAGATAAAATCTCATTTAGGAACGAGATGAACATGCTGCGTACGTAGCTGTTTATCAGTAAATATCTCCACTGAAGTTAAGAAAAGCAGTAGCTTAATAAATTAAGTACTTCCTGGTATGGTTACTGTACTGGTAACTCCCCAAAAGAATCTGATTGTGGTGAGGAAACAGAGAAAAAAGCTCATTTAGGACCTGCACTTTCAAGGGGGTAGGCAGCTGTATTTCAGGGAGTAAACCTTCTGAGAATAAAAACAGCTGGAGCTTGTTACGGTAATTACACAGGGCAAAGGATAATGTACTGGGAACTCCTCAGAAGAATCTGATTTGTGGTGAGGGGAGAGAGATTAAAGCTCATTTAGGAATGACATGAACATGCTGCGTAGGTAGCTGTTTGTCAGTAAATATCTCCACTGAGATTAAGAAAAGCAGTAGCTTAATAAATTAAGTACTTCCTGGTATGGTTACTGTACTGGTCACTCCAAAAAAGAATCTGGATTGTGGTGAGGGAACAGAGAAAAAAGCTCATTTAGGACCTGCACTTACGAAGGGGGTAGGCAGCTGTATATCAGGGAGTAAACCTTCTGAGAATAAAAACAGCTGGAGCTTGTTAAGGTAATTACACAGGGGAAAGGATAATGTACTGGGAACTCCTCAGAAGAATCTGATTTGTGGTGAGGGGGAGAGAGATAAAAGCTCATTTAGGAACGACATGAACATGCTGCGTAGGTAGCTGTTTATCAGTAAATATCTCCACTGAGATTAAGAAAAGCAGTAGCTCAATAAATTAAGTATTTCCTGGTATGGTTACTGTACTGGTAACTCCCCAAAAGAATCTGGATTCTGGTGAGGGAACAGAGAAAAAAGCTCATTTAGGACCTGCACTTACGAAGGGGGTAGGCAGCTGTATATCAGGGAGTAAACCTTCTGAGAATAAAAACAGCTGGAGCTTGTTAAGGTAATTACACAGGGGAAACGATAATGTACTGGGAACTCCTCAGAAGAATCTGATTTGTGGTGAGGGGAGAGAGATAAAAGCTCATTTAGGAACGACATGAACATGCTGCGTACGTAGCTGTTTATCAGTAAATATCTCCACTGAGATTAAGAAAAGAAGTAGCTTAATAAATTAAGTACTTCCTGGTATGGTTACTGTACTGGTAACTCCCCAAAAGAATCTGGATTGTGGTAAGGGAACAGAGAAAAAAGCTCATTTAGGACCTGCACTTATGAAGGGGGTATCAGCAGTATATTAGGGACTAAATCTTCTGAGACTAAAAACAGCTGGAGCTTGTTAAGGTAATTACACAGGGGAAATTATAAAGTACTGGGAACGACTCAGAAGAATCTGATTTGTGGTGACGGGAGAGAGATAAATGCTCATTTAGGAACGACATGAACATGCTGCGTAGGTAGCTGTTATCAGTAAATATCTCCACTGAGATTAAGAAAAGCAGTAGCTTAATAAATTAATCACTTCCTGGTATGGTTACTGTACTGGTAACTCCCCAAAAGAATCTGGATTGTGGTGAGGGAGCAGAGAAAAAAGCTCATTTAGGACATGCACTTACGCAGGGGGTAGGCAGCTGTATATCAGGGATTAAACCTTCTGAGAATAAAAACAGCTGGAGCTTGTTAAGGTAATTACACAGGGGAAAGGATAATGTACTGGGAACTCCTCAGAAGAATCTGATTTGTGGTGAGGGGAGAGAGATAAAAGCTCATTTAGGAACGACATGAACATAATGCGTAGGTAGCTGTTTATCAGTTAATATCTCCACTGAGATTAAGAGAAGCAGTAGCTTAATAAATTAAGTACTTCCTGTTATGGTTACTGTACTGGTAACTCCCCAAAGAATCTGGATTGTGGTGAGGGAACACAGAAAAAAGCTCATTTAGGACCTGCACTTACGAAGGGGGTAGGCAGCTGTATATCAGGGAGTAAACCTTCTGAGAATAAAAACAGCTGGAGCTTGTTAAGGTAATTACACAGGGGAAAGGAAAATGTACTGGGAACTCCTCAGAAGAATCTGATTTGTGGTGAGGGGGAGAGAGATAAAAGCTCATTTAGGAACGACATGAACATGCTGCGTAGGTAGCTGTTTATCAGTAAATATCTAGACTGAGATTAAGGAAAGCAGTAGCTTAATAAATTAAGTACTTCCTGGTATGGTTACTGTACTGGTAACTCCCCAAAAGAATCTGGATTGTGGTGAGGGAACAGAGAAAAAAGCTCATTTAGGACCTGCACTTACGAAGGGTTAGGCAGCTGTATATCAGGGAGTAAACCTTCTGAGAATAAAAACCGCTGGAGCTTGTTAAGGTAATTACACAGGGGAAAGGATAATGTACTGGGAACTCCTCAGAAGAATCTGATTTGTGGTGAGGGGAGAGAGATAAAAGCTCATTTAGGAACGACATGAACATGCTGCGTAGGTAGCTGTTTATCAGTAAATATCTCCACTGAGATTAAGAAAAGCAGTAGCTTAATAAATTAAGTACTTCCTGGTATGGTTACTGTACTGGTAACTCGCCAAAAGAATCTGGATTGTGGTGAGGGAACAGAGAAAAAAGCTCATTTAGGACCTGCATTTACGAAGGGGGTAGGCAGCTGTATATCAGGGAGTAAACCTTCTGAGCATAAAAACAGCTGGAGCTTGTTAAGGTAATTACACAGGGGAAAGGATAATGTACTGGGAACTCCTCAGAAGCATCTGATTTGTGGTGAGGGGAGAGAGATAAAAGCTCATTTAGGAACGACATGAACATGCTGCGTAGGTAGCTGTTTATCAGTAAATATCTCCACTGAGATTAAAAAAAGCAGTAGCTTAATAAATTAAGTACTTTTGGTATGGTTACTGTACTAGTAACTCGACAAAAGAATCTGGATTGTGGTGAGGGAACAGAGAAAAAAGCTCATTTAGGACCTGCACTTACGAAGGGGGTAGGCAGCTGTATATCAGGGAGTAAACATTCTGAGAATAAAAACACCTGGAGCTTGTTAAGGTAATTACAGAGGGGAAAGGATAATGTACTGGGAACTCTCAGAAGAATCTGATTTGTGGTGAGGGGAGAGAGATAAAAGCTCATTTAGGAACGACATGAACATGCTGCGTAGGTAGCTGTTTATCAGTAAATATCTCCACTGATATTAAGAAAACAGTAGCTTAATAAATTAAGTACTTCCTGGTATGGTCACTGTACTGGTAACTCCCCAGAAGAATCTGGATTGTGGTGAAGGAACAGAGAAAAAAGCTCATTTAGGACCTGCAATTACGAAGGGGGTAGGCAGGTGTATATCAGGGAGTAAACCTTCTGAGAATAAAAACAGCTGGAGCTTGTTAAGGTAATTACGCAGGGGAAAGGATAATGTACTGGGAACTCCTCAGAAGAAACTGATTTGAGGTGAGGGGAGAGAGATATAAGCTCATTTAGGAACGACATGAACATGCTGCGTAGGTAGCTGTTTATCAGTAAATATCACCACTGAGATTAAGAAAAGCAGTAGCTTAATAAATTAAGTACTTCCCGGTATGGTTACTGTACTGGTAACTCCCCAAAAGAATCTGGATTGTGGTGAGGGAACAGAGAAAAAAGCTCATTTAGGACCTGCACTTACGAAGGGGGTAGGCAGCTGTATATCAGGGAGTAAACCTTCTGAGAATAAAACAGCTGGAGCTTGTTAAGGTAATTACACAGGGGAAAGTATAATGTACTGGGAACTCCTCAGAAGAATCTGATTTGTGGTGAGGGGAGAGAGATAAAAGCTCATTTAGGAACGACATGAACATGCTGCGTACGTAGCTGTTTATCAGTAAATATCTACACTGAGATTAAGAAAAGAAGTAGCTTAATAAATTAAGTACTTCGTGGTATGGTTACTGTACTGGTAACTCCCCAAAAGAATCTGGATTGTGGTAAGGGAACAGAGAAAAAAGCTCATTTAGGACCTGCACTTATGAAGGGGGTATCAGCAGTATATTAGGGACTAAATCTTCTGAGACTAAAAACAGCTGGAGCTTGTTAAGGTAATTACACAGGGGAAATTATAAAGTACTGGGAACGACTCAGAAGAATCTGATTTGTGCTGACGGGAGAGAGATAAATGCTCATTTAGGAACGACATGAACATGCTGCGTAGGTAGCTGTTTATCAGTAAATATCTCCAGTGAGATTAAGAAAAGCAGTAGCTTAATAAATTAAGTACTTCCTGGTATGGTTACTGTACTGGTAACTCCCCAAAAGAATCTGGATTGTGGTGAGGGAACAGAGAAAAAAGCTCATTTAGGCCCTGCACTTACGAAGGGGGTAGGCAGCTGTATATCAGTGAGTAAACCTTCTGAGTATAAAACCAGCTGGAGCTTGTTAAGGTAATTACACAGGGGAAAGGATAATGTACTGGGAACTCCTCAGAAGAGTCTGATTTGTGGTGAAGGGAGAGAGATAAAAGCTCATTTAGGAACGACATGAACATGCTGCGTAGGTAGCTGTTTATCAGTAAATATCTCCACTGAGATTAAGAAAAGCAGTAGCTTAATAAATTAAGTACTTCCTGGTATGGTTACTGTACTGGTAACTCCCCAAAGAATCTGGATTGTGGTGAGGGAACAGAGAAAAAAGCTCATTTAGGACCTGCACTTACGAAGGGGGTAGGCAGCTCTATATCAGGGAGTAAACCATCTGAGAATAAAAACAGCTGGAGCTTGTTAAGGTAATTACACAGGGGAAAGGATAATGTACTGGGAACTCTTCCGAAGAATCTGATTTGTGGTGAGGGGAGAGAGATAAAAGCTCATTTAGGAACGACATGAACATGCTGCGTAGGTAGCTGTTTATCAGTAAATATCTCCACTGAGATTAAGAAAAGCAGTAGCTCAATAAATTAAGTACTTCCTGGTATGGTTACTGTACTGGTAACTCCCCAAAAGAATCTGGATTCTGGTGAGGGAACAGAGAAAAAAGCTCATTTAGGACCTGCACTTACGAAGGGGGTAGGCAGCTGTATATCAGGGAGTAAACCTTCTGAGAATAAAAACAGCTGGAGCTTGTTAAGGTAATTACACAGGGGAAAGGATAATGTACTGGGAACTCCTCAGAAGAATCTGATTTGTGGTGAGGGGGAGAGAGATAAAAGCTCATTTAGGAACGACATGAACATGCTGCGTACGTAGCTGTTTATCAGTAAATATCTCCACTGAGATTAAGAAAAGAAGTAGCTTAATAAATTAAGTACTTCCTGGTATGGTTACTGTACTGGTAACTCCCCAAAAGAATCTGGATTGTGGTAAGGGAACAGAGAAAAAAGCTCATTTAGGACCTGCACTTATGAAGGGGGTATCAGCAGTATATTAGGGACTAAATCTTCTGAGACTAAAAACAGCTGGAGCTTGTTAAGGTAATTACACAGGGGAAATTATAAAGTACTGGGAACGACTCAGAAGAATCTGATTTGTGGTGACGGGAGAGAGATAAATGCTCATTTAGGAACGACATGAACATGCTGCGTAGGTAGCTGTTATCAGTAAATATCTCCACTGAGATTAAGAAAAGCAGTAGCTTAATAAATTAATCACTTCCTGGTATGGTTACTGTACTGGTAACTCCCCAAAAGAATCTGGATTGTGGTGAGGGAACAGAGAAAAAAGCTCATTTAGGACATGCACTTACGCAGGGGGTAGGCAGCTGTATATCAGGAAGTAAACCTTCTGAGAATAAAAACAGCTGGAGCTTGTTAAGGTAATTATACATGGGAAATTATAAACGACTGGGAACTCCTCAGAAGAATCTGATTTGTGGTGAGGGGAGGGAGATAAAAGCTCATTTAGGAACGACATGAACATGCTGCGTAGGTAGCTGTTTATCAGTAAATATCTCCACTGAGATTAAGAAAAGCAGTAGCTTAATAAATTCAGTACTTCCTGGTATGGTTACTGTACTGGTAACTCCCCAAAAGAATCTGGATTGTGGTGAGGGAACAGAGAAAAAAGCTCATTTAGGACCTGCACTTACGAAGGGGGTAGGCAGCTGTATATCAGGGAGTAAACCTTCTGAGAATAAAAACAGCTGGAGCTTGTTAAGGTAATTACACAGGGGAAAGGATAATGTACTGGGAACTCCTCATAAGAATCTACTTTGTGGTGAGGGGAGAGAGATAAAAGCTCATTTAGGAACGACATGAACATGCTGCGTAGGTAGCTGTTTAACAGTAAATATCTCCACTGAGATTAAGAACAGCAGTAGCTTAATAAATTAAGTACTTCCTGGTATGGTTACTGTACTGGTAACTCCCCAAAAGAATCTGGATTGTGGTTAGGGAACAGAGAAAAAAGCTCATTTAGGACCTGCACTTACGAAGGGGGTAGGCAGCTGTATATCAGGAAGTAAACCTTCTGAGAATAAAAACAGCTGGAGCTTGTTAAGGTAATTATACATGGGAAATTATAAACGACTGGGAACTCCTCAGAAGAATCTGATTTGTGGTGAGGGGAGGGAGATAAAAGCTCATTTAGGAACTACATGAACATGCTGCCTAGGTAGCTGTTTATCAGTAAATATCTCCACTGAGATTAAGAACAGCAGTAGCTTAATAAATTAAGTACTTCCTGGTATGGTTACTGTGCTGGTAACTCCCCAAAAGAATCTGGATTGTGGTGAGGGAAAAGAGAAAAAAGCTCATTTAGGACCTGCATTTACGAAGGGGGTAGGCAGCTGTATATCAGGGAGTAAACCTTCTGAGAATAAAGACAGCTGGAGCTTGTTAAGGTAATTACACAGGGGAAAGGATAATGTACTGGGAACAATTAGGAAGAATCTGATTTGTGCTGAGGGGAGAGAGATAAAATCTCATTTAGGAACGAGATGAACATGCTGCGTACGTAGCTGTTTATCAGTAAATATCTCCACTGAAGTTAAGAAAAGCAGTAGCTTAATAAATTAAGTACTTCCTGGTATGGTTACTGTACTGGTAACTCCCCAAAAGAATCTGATTGTGGTGAGGAAACAGAGAAAAAAGCTCATTTAGGACCTGCACTTTCAAGGGGGTAGGCAGCTGTATTTCAGGGAGTAAACCTTCTGAGAATAAAAACAGCTGGAGCTTGTTACGGTAATTACACAGGGCAAAGGATAATGTACTGGGAACTCCTCAGAAGAATCTGATTTGTGGTGAGGGGAGAGAGATTAAAGCTCATTTAGGAATGACATGAACATGCTGCGTAGGTAGCTGTTTGTCAGTAAATATCTCCACTGAGATTAAGAAAAGCAGTAGCTTAATAAATTAAGTACTTCCTGGTATGGTTACTGTACTGGTCACTCCAAAAAAGAATCTGGATTGTGGTGAGGGAACAGAGAAAAAAGCTCATTTAGGACCTGCACTTACGAAGGGGGTAGGCAGCTGTATATCAGGGAGTAAACCTTCTGAGAATAAAAAACAGCTGGAGCTTGTTAAGGTAATTACACAGGGGAAAGGATAATGTACTGGGAACTCCTCAGAAGAATCTGATTTGTGGTGAGGGGAGAGAGATAAAAGCTCATTTAGGAACGACATGAACATGCTGCGTAGGTAGCTGTTTATCAGTAAATATCTCCACTGAGATTAAGAAAAGCAGTAGCTCAATAAATTAAGTACTTCCTGGTATGGTTACTGTACTGGTAACTCCCAAAAGAATCTGGATTCTGGTGAGGGAACAGAGAAAAAAGCTCATTTAGGACCTGCACTTACGAAGGGGGTAGGCAGCTGTATATCAGGGAGTAAACCTTCTGAGAATAAAAACAGCTGGAGCTTGTTAAGGTAATTACACAGGGGAAAGGATAATGTACTGGGAACTCCTCAGAAGAATCTGATTTGTGGTGAGGGGAGAGAGATAAAAGCTCATTTAGGAACGACATGAACATGCTGCGTACGTAGCTGTTTATCAGTAAATATCTCCACTGAGATTAAGAAAAGAAGTAGCTTAATAAATTAAGTACTTCCTGGTATGGTTACTGTACTGGTAACTCCCCAAAAGAATCTGGATTGTGGTAAGGGAACAGAGAAAAAAGCTCATTTAGGACCTGCACTTATGAAGGGGGTATCAGCAGTATATTAGGGACTAAATCTTCTGAGACTAAAAACAGCTGGAGCTTGTTAAGGTAATTACACAGGGGAAATTATAAAGTACTGGGAACGACTCAGAAGAATCTGATTTGTGGTGACGGGAGAGAGATAAATGCTCATTTAGGAACGACATGAACATGCTGCGTAGGTAGCTGTTATCAGTAAATATCTCCACTGAGATTAAGAAAAGCAGTAGCTTAATAAATTAATCACTTCCTGGTATGGTTACTGTACTGGTAACTCCCCAAAAGAATCTGGATTGTGGTGAGGGAACAGAGAAAAAAGCTCATTTAGGACATGCACTTACGCAGGGGGTAGGCAGCTGTATATCAGGGATTAAACCTTCTGAGAATAAAAACAGCTGGAGCTTGTTAAGGTAATTACACAGGGGAAAGGATAATGTACTGGGAACTCCTCAGAAGAATCTGATTTGTGGTGAGGGGGAGAGAGATAAAAGCTCATTTAGGAACGACATGAACATAATGCGTAGGTAGCTGTTTATCAGTTAATATCTCCACTGAGATTAAGAGAAGCAGTAGCTTAATAAATTAAGTACTTCCTGTTATGGTTACTGTACTGGTAACTCCCCAAAGAATCTGGATTGTGGTGAGGGAACACAGAAAAAAGCTCATTTAGGACCTGCACTTACGAAGGGGGTAGGCAGCTGTATATCAGGGAGTAAACCTTCTGAGAATAAAAACAGCTGGAGCTTGTTAAGGTAATTACACAGGGGAAAGGAAAATGTACTGGGAACTCCTCAGAAGAATCTGATTTGTGGTGAGGGGGAGAGAGATAAAAGCTCATTTAGGAACGACATGAACATGCTGCGTAGGTAGCTGTTTATCAGTAAATATCTAGACTGAGATTAAGGAAAGCAGTAGCTTAATAAATTAAGTACTTCCTGGTATGGTTACTGTACTGGTAACTCCCCAAAAGAATCTGGATTGTGGTGAGGGAACAGAGAAAAAAGCTCATTTAGGACCTGCACTTACGAAGGGTTAGGCAGCTGTATATCAGGGAGTAAACCTTCTGAGAATAAAAACCGCTGGAGCTTGTTAAGGTAATTACACAGGGGAAAGGATAATGTACTGGGAACTCCTCAGAAGAATCTGATTTGTGGTGAGGGGAGAGAGATAAAAGCTCATTTAGGAACGACATGAACATGCTGCGTAGGTAGCTGTTTATCAGTAAATATCTCCACTGAGATTAAGAAAAGCAGTAGCTTAATAAATTAAGTACTTCCTGGTATGGTTACTGTACTGGTAACTCGCCAAAAGAATCTGGATTGTGGTGAGGGAACAGAGAAAAAAAGCTCATTTAGGACCTGCATTTACGAAGGGGGTAGGCAGCTGTATATCAGGGAGTAAACCTTCTGAGCATAAAAACAGCTGGAGCTTGTTAAGGTAATTACACAGGGGAAAGGATAATGTACTGGGAACTCCTCAGAAGCATCTGATTTGTGGTGAGGGGAGAGAGATAAAAGCTCATTTAGGAACGACATGAACATGCTGCGTAGGTAGCTGTTTATCAGTAAATATCTCCACTGAGATTAAAAAAAGCAGTAGCTTAATAAATTAAGTACTTTTGGTATGGTTACTGTACTAGTAACTCGACAAAAGAATCTGGATTGTGGTGAGGGAACAGAGAAAAAAGCTCATTTAGGACCTGCACTTACGAAGGGGGTAGGCAGCTGTATATCAGGGAGTAAACATTCTGAGAATAAAAACACCTGGAGCTTGTTAAGGTAATTACAGAGGGGAAAGGATAATGTACTGGGAACTCTCAGAAGAATCTGATTTGTGGTGAGGGGAGAGAGATAAAAGCTCATTTAGGAACGACATGAACATGCTGCGTAGGTAGCTGTTTATCAGTAAATATCTCCACTGATATTAAGAAAACAGTAGCTTAATAAATTAAGTACTTCCCGGTATGGTTACTGTACTGGTAACTCCCCAAAAGAATCTGGATTGTGGTGAGGGAACAGAGAAAAAAGCTCATTTAGGACCTGCACTTACGAAGGGGGTAGGCAGCTGTATATCAGGGAGTAAACCTTCTGAGAATAAAAACAGCTGGAGCTTGTTAAGGTAATTACACAGGGGAAAGGATAATGTACTGGGAACTCCTCAGAAGAATCTGATTTGTGGTGAGGGGAGAGAGATAAAAGCTCATTTAGGAACGACATGAACATGCTGCGTACGTAGCTGTTTATCAGTAAATATCTACACTGAGATTAAGAAAAGAAGTAGCTTAATAAATTAAGTACTTCGTGGTATGGTTACTGTACTGGTAACTCCCCAAAAGAATCTGGATTGTGGTAAGGGAACAGAGAAAAAAAGCTCATTTAGGACCTGCACTTATGAAGGGGGTATCAGCAGTATATTAGGGACTAAATCTTCTGAGACTAAAAACAGCTGGAGCTTGTTAAGGTAATTACACAGGGGAAATTATAAAGTACTGGGAACGACTCAGAAGAATCTGATTTGTGCTGACGGGAGAGAGATAAATGCTCATTTAGGAACGACATGAACATGCTGCGTAGGTAGCTGTTTATCAGTAAATATCTCCACTGAGATTAAGAAAAGCAGTAGCTTAATAAATTAAGTACTTCCTGGTATGGTTACTGTACTGGTAACTCCCCAAAAGAATCTGGATTGTGGTGAGGGAACAGAGAAAAAAGCTCATTTAGGCCCTGCACTTACGAAGGGGGTAGGCAGCTGTATATCAGTGAGTAAACCTTCTGAGTATAAAACCAGCTGGAGCTTGTTAAGGTAATTACACAGGGGAAAGGATAATGTACTGGGAACTCCTCAGAAGAGTCTGATTTGTGGTGAAGGGAGAGAGATAAAAGCTCATTTAGGAACGACATGAACATGCTGCGTAGGTAGCTGTTTATCAGTAAATATCTCCACTGAGATTAAGAAAAGCAGTAGCTTAATAAATTAAGTACTTCCTGGTATGGTTACTGTACTGGTAACTCCCCAAAGAATCTGGATTGTGGTGAGGGAACAGAGAAAAAAGCTCATTTAGGACCTGCACTTACGAAGGGGGTAGGCAGCTCTATATCAGGGAGTAAACCATCTGAGAATAAAAACAGCTGGAGCTTGTTAAGGTAATTACACAGGGGAAAGGATAATGTACTGGGAACTCTTCCGAAGAATCTGATTTGTGGTGAGGGGAGAGAGATAAAAGCTCATTTAGGAACGACATGAACATGCTGCGTAGGTAGCTGTTTATCAGTAAATATCTCCACTGAGATTAAGAAAAGCAGTAGCTCAATAAATTAAGTACTTCCTGGTATGGTTACTGTACTGGTAACTCCCCCAAAAGAATCTGGATTCTGGTGAGGGAACAGAGAAAAAAGCTCATTTAGGACCTGCACTTACGAAGGGGGTAGGCAGCTGTATATCAGGGAGTAAACCTTCTGAGAATAAAAACAGCTGGAGCTTGTTAAGGTAATTACACAGGGGAAAGGATAATGTACTGGGAACTCCTCAGAAGAATCTGATTTGTGGTGAGGGGGAGAGAGATAAAAGCTCATTTAGGAACGACATGAACATGCTGCGTACGTAGCTGTTTATCAGTAAATATCTCCACTGAGATTAAGAAAAGAAGTAGCTTAATAAATTAAGTACTTCCTGGTATGGTTACTGTACTGGTAACTCCCCAAAAGAATCTGGATTGTGGTAAGGGAACAGAGAAAAAAGCTCATTTAGGACCTGCACTTATGAAGGGGGTATCAGCAGTATATTAGGGACTAAATCTTCTGAGACTAAAAACAGCTGGAGCTTGTTAAGGTAATTACACAGGGGAAATTATAAAGTACTGGGAACGACTCAGAAGAATCTGATTTGTGGTGACGGGAGAGAGATAAATGCTCATTTAGGAACGACATGAACATGCTGCGTAGGTAGCTGTTATCAGTAAATATCTCCACTGAGATTAAGAAAAGCAGTAGCTTAATAAATTAATCACTTCCTGGTATGGTTACTGTACTGGTAACTCCCAAAAGAATCTGGATTGTGGTGAGGGAACAGAGAAAAAAGCTCATTTAGGACATGCACTTACGCAGGGGGTAGGCAGCTGTATATCAGGAAGTAAACCTTCTGAGAATAAAAACAGCTGGAGCTTGTTAAGGTAATTATACATGGGAAATTATAAACGACTGGGAACTCCTCAGAAGAATCTGATTTGTGGTGAGGGGAGGGGAGATAAAAGCTCATTTAGGAACTACATGAACATGCTGCCTAGGTAGCTGTTTATCAGTAAATATCTCCACTGAGATTAAAAAAAGCAGTAGCTTAATAAATTAAGTACTTTTAGTATGGTTACTGTACTAGTAACTCGACAAAAGAATCTGGATTGTGGTGAGGGAACAGAGAAAAAAGCTCATTTAGGACCTGCACTTACGAAGGGGCTAGGCAGCTGTATATCAGGGAGTAAACCTTCTGAGAATAAAAACACCTGGAGCTTGTTAAGGTAATACAGAGGGGAAAGGATAATGTACTGGGAACTCCTCAGAAGAATCTGATTTGTGGTGAGGGGAGAGAGATAAAAGCTCATTTAGGAACGATATGAACATGCTGCGTAGGTAGCTGTTTATCAGTAAATATCTCCACTGATATTAAGAAAACAGTAGCTTAATAAATTAAGTACTTCCTGGTATGGTCACTGTACTGGTAACTCCCCAGAAGAATCTGGATTGTGGTGAAGGAACAGAGAAAAAATCTCATTTAGGACCTGCAATTACGAAGGGGGTAGGCAGCTGTATATCAGGGAGTAAACCTTCTGAGAATAAAAACAGCTGGAGCTTGTTAAGGTAATTACGCAGGGGAAAGGATAATGTACTGGGAACTCCTCAGAAGAAACTGATTTGAGGTGAGGGGAGAGAGATATAAGCTCATTTAGGAACGACATGAACATGCTGCGTAGGTAGCTGTTTATCAGTAAATATCACCACTGAGATTAAGAAAAGCAGTAGCTTAATAAATTAAGTACTTCCTGGTATGGTTACTGTACTGGTAACTCCCCAAAAGAATCTGGATTGTGGTGAGGGAACAGAGAAAAAAGCTCATTTAGGACCTGCACTTACGAAGGGTTAGGCAGCTGTATATCAGGGAGTAAACCTTCTGAGAATAAAAACAGCTGGAGCTTGTTAAGGTAATTACACAGGGGAAAGGATAATGTACTGGGAACTCCTCAGAAGAATCTGATTTGTGGTGATGGGAGAGAGATAAAAGCTCATTTAGGAACGACATGAACATGCTGCGTAGGTAGCTGTTTATCAGTAAATATCTCCACTGAGATTAAGAAAAGCAGTAGCTTAATAAATTAAGTACTTCCTGGTATGGTTACTGTACTGGTAACTCGCCAAAAGAATCTGGATTGTGGTGAGGGAACAGAGAAAAAAGCTCATTTAGGACCTGCACTTACGAAGGGGGTAGGCAGCTGTATATCAGGGAGTAAACCTTCTGAGAATAAAAACAGCTGGAGCTTTTTAAGGTAATTACACAGGGGAAAGGATAAAGAACTGCGAACTCCTCAGAAGAATCTGATTTGTGGTGAGGGGAGAGACATAAAAGCTCATTTAGGAACGACATGAACATGCTGCGTACGTAGCTGTTTATCAGTAAATATCTCCACTGAGATTAAGAAAAGAAGTAGCTTTATAAATTAAGTACTTCCTGGTATGGTTACTGTACTGGTAACTCCCCAAAAGAATCTGGATTGTGGTGAGGGAACAGAGAAAAAAGCTCATTTAGGACCTGCACTTACGCAGGGGGTAGGCAGCTGTATATCAGGGAGTGAACCTTCTGAGAATAAAAACAGCTGGAGCTTGTTAAGGTAATTACACAGGGGAAAGGATAATGTACTGGGAACTCCTCAGAAGAATCTGATTTGTGGTGAGGGGAGAGAGATAAAAGCTCATTTAGGAACGACATGAACATGCTGCGTACGTAGCTGTTTATCAGTAAATATCTCCACTGAGATTAAGAAAAGCAGTAGCTAAATTAATTAAGTACTTCCTGGTATGGTTACTGTACTGGTAACTCCCCAAAAGAATCTGGATTGTGGTGAGGGAACAGAGAAAAAAGCTCATTTAGGACCTGCACTTACGAAGGGGGTAGGCAGCTGTATATCAGGGAGTAAACCTTCTGAGAATAAAAACAGCTGGAGCTTGTTAAAGTAATTACACAGGGGAAAGGATAATGTACTGGGAACTCCTCAGAAGAATCTGATTTGTGGTGAGGGGAGACAGATAAAAGCTCATTTAGGAACGACATGAACATGCTGCGTACGTAGCTGTTTATCAGTAAATATCTCCACTGAGATGAAGAAAAGCAGTAGCTTAATAAATTAAGTACTTCCTGGTATGGTTACTGTACTGGGAACTCCCCAAAAGAATCTGGATTGTGGTGAGGGAACAGAGAAAAACGCTCATTTAGGACCTGCACTTATGCAGGGGGTAGGCAGCTGTATATAAGGGAGTAAACCTTCTGAGAATAAAAACAGCTGGAGCTTGTTAAGGTAATTACACAGGGGAAATTATAAAGTACTGGGAACTCCTCAGAAGAATCTGATTTGTGGTGAGGGGATAGAGATAAAGCTCATTTAGGAACGACATGAACATGCTGCGTAGGTAGCTGTTTATCAGTAAATAACTCCACTGAGATTAAGAAAAGCAGTAGCTTAATAAATTAAGTACTTCCTGGTATGGTTACTGTACTGGTAAATCCCCAAAAGAATCTGGATTGTGGTGAGGGAACAGAGAAAAAAGCTCATTTAGGACCTGCACTGACGAAGGGGGTAGGCAGCTGTATATCAGGGAGGAAACCTTCTGAGAATAAAAACAGCTGGAGCTTGTTAAGGTAATTACACAGGGGAAAGGATAATGTACGGGGAACTCCTCAGAAGAATCTGATTTGTGGTGAGGGGAGAGAGATAAAAGCTCATTTTGGAACGACATGAACATGCTGCGTAGGTATCTGTTTATCACTAAATATCTCCACTGAGATTAAGAAAAGCAGTAGCTTAATAAATTAAGTACTTCCTGGTATGGTTACTGTACTGGTAACTCCCCAAAAGAATCTGGATAGTGGTGAGGGAACAGAGAAAAAAGCTCATTTAGGACCTGCACTGACGAAGGGGGTAGGCAGCTGTATATCAGGGAGTAAACCTTCTGAGAATAAAAACAGCTTGAGCTCTTTAAGGTAATTCCACAGGGTTAATTATAAAGTACTGGGAACGATTCAGAAGAATCTGATTTGTGGTGAGGGGGAGAGAGATAAAAGCTCATTTAGGAACGACATGAACATGCTGCGTAGGGAGCTGTTTATCAGTAAATATCTCCACTGAGATTAAGAAAAGCAGTAGCTTAATAAATTAAGTACTTCCTGGTATGGTTACTGTACTGGTAACTCCCCAAAAGAATCTGGATTGTGGTGAGGGAACAGAGAAAAAAGCTCATTTAGGACCTGCACTTACGAAGGGGGTAGGCAGCTGTATATCAGGGAGTAACCCTTCTGAGAATAAAAACAGCTGGAGCTTGTTAAGGTAATTCCACAGGGGAAAGGATAATGTACTGGGAACTCCTCAGAAGAATCTGATTTGTGGTGAGGGGAGAGAGATAAAAGCTCATTTAGGAACGACATGAACATGCTGCGTAGGTAGCTGTTTATCAGTAAATATCTCCACTGAGATTAAGAAAAGCAGTAGCTTAATAAATTAAGTACTTCCTGGTATGGTTACTGTACTGGTATCTCCCCAAAACAATCTGGATTGTGGTGAGGGAACAGAGAAAAAAGCTCATTTAGGACCTGCACTTACGAAGGAGGTAGGCAGCTGTATATCAGGGAGTAAACCTTCTGAGAATAAAAACAGCTGGAGCTTGTTAAGGTAATTACATAGGGGAAAGGATAATGTACTGGGAACTCCTCAGAAGAATCTGATTTGTGGTGAGGGGAGAGAGATAAAAGCTCATTTAGGAACGACATGATCATGCTGCGTAGGTAGCTGTTTATCAGGAAATATCTCCACTGAGATTAAGAAAAGCAGTAGCTTAATAAATTAAGTACTTCCTTGTATGGTTACTGTACTGGTAACTCCCCAAAAGAATCTGGATTGTGGTGAGGGAACAGAGAAAAAAGCTCATTTAGGACCTGCACTAACGAAGGGGGTAGGCAGCTGTATATCAGGGAGTAAACCTTCTGAGAATAAAAACAGCTGGAGCTTGTTAAGGTAATTACACAGGGGAAAGGATAATGTACTGGGAATTCCTCAGAAGAATCTGATTTGTGGTGAGGGTAGAGAGAAAAAAGCTCATTTAAGAACGACATGAACATGCTGCGTAGGTAGCTGTTTATCAGTAAATATCTCCACTGAGATTAAGAAAAGCAGTAGCTTAATAAATTAAGTACTTCTTGGTATGGGTACTGTACTGGTAACTCCCCAAAAGAATCTGGATTGTGGTGAGGGAACAGAGAAAAAAGCTCATTTATGACCTGCACTTACGAAGGGGGTAGGCAGCTGTATATCAGGGAGTAAACCTTCTGCGAGTAAAAACAGCTGGAGCTTGTTAAGGTAATTACACAGGGGAAAGGATAATGTACTGGGAACTCCTCAGAAGAATCTGATTTGTGGTGAGGGGAGAGAGATAAAAGCTCATTTAGGAACGACATGAACATGCTGCGTACGTAGCTGTTTATCAGTAAATATCTCCACTAAGATTAAGAAAAGAAGTAGGTTAATAAATTAAGTACTTCCTGGTATGGTTACTGTACTGGTAACTCCCCAAAAGAATCTGGATTGTGGTGAGGGAACAGAGAAAAAAGCTCATTTAGGACCTGCACTTACGCAGGGGGTAGGCAGCTGTATATCAGGGAGTAAACCTTCTGAGAATAAAAACAGCTGGAGCTTTTTAAGGTAATTACACAGGGGAAAGGATAATGTACTGGGAACTCCTCAAAAGAATCTGATTTGTGGTGTGGGGAGAGAGATAAAAGCTCATTTAGGAACGACATGAACATGCTGCGTACGTAGCTGTTATCAGTAAATAACTCCACTGAGATTAAGAAAAGCAGTAGCTTAATAAATTAAGTACTTCCTGGTATGGTTACTGTACTGGTAACTCCCCAAAAGAATCTGGATAGTGGTGAGGGAACAGCGAAAAAAGCTCATTTAGGACGTGCACTTACGAAGGGGGTAGGCAGCTGTATATCAGGGAGTAAACCATCTGAGAATAAAAACAGCTGGAACTTGCTAAGGAAATTACACAGGGGAAAGGGTAATGTACTGGGAACTCCTCAGAAGAATCTGATTTGTGGTGAGAGGAGAGAGATAAAAGCTCATTTAGGAACGACATGAACATGCTGCGTACGTAGCTGTTTATCAGTAAATATCTCCACTGAGATTAAGAAAAGCAGTAGCTTAATAAATTAAGTACTTACTGGTATGGTTACTGTACTGGTAACTCCCCAAAAGAATCTGGATTGTGGTGAGGGAACAGAGAAAAAAGCTCCTTTAGGACCTGCACTTACGAAGGGGGTAGGCAGCTGTATATCAGGGAGTAAAGCTTCTGAGAATAAAAACAGCTGGAGCTTTTTAAGGTAATTACACAGGGGAAAGGATAATGTACTGGGAATTCCTCAGAAGAATCTGATTTGTGGTGAGGGTAGAGAGATAAAAGCTCATTTAAGAACGACATTAACATGCTGCGTAGGTAGCTGTTTATCAGTAAATATCTCCACTGAGATTAAGAAAAGCAGTAGCTTAATAAATTAAGTACTTCTTGGTATGGGTACTGTACTGGTAACTCCCCAAAAGAATCTGGATTGTGGTGAGGGAACAGAGAAAAAAGCTCATTTAGGACCTGCACTTACGAAGGGGGTAGGCAGCTGTATATCAGGGAGTAAACCTTCTGCGAGTAAAAACAGCTGGAGCTTGTTAAGGTAATTACACAGGGGAAAGGATAATGTACTGGGAACTCCTCAGAAGAATCTGATTTGTGGTGAGGGGAGAGAGATAAAAGCTCATTTAGGAACGACATGAACATGCTGCGTACGTAGCTGTTTATCAGTAAATATCTCCACTGAGATTAAGAAAAGAAGTAGGTTAATAAATTAAGTACTTCCTGGTATGGTTACTGTACTGGTAACTCCCCAAAAGAATCTGGATTGTGGTGAGGGAACAGAGAAAAAAGCTCATTTAGGACCTGCACTTACGCAGGGGGTAGGCAGCTGTATATCAGGGAGTAAACCTTCTGAGAATAAAAACAGCTGGAGCTTGTTAAGGTAATTCCACAGGGGAAAGGATAATGTACTGGGAACTCCTCAGAAGAATCTGACTTGTGGTGAGGGGGAGAGAGATAAAAGCTCATTTAAGAACGACATGAACATGCTGCGTAGGTAGCTGTTTATCAGTAAATATCTCCACTGAGATTAAGAAAAGCAGTAGCTTAATAAATTAAGTACTTCCTGGTATCGATACTGTACTGGTATCTCCCCAAAAGAATCTGGATTGTGGTGAGGGAACACAGAAAAAAGCTCATTTAGGACGTGCACTTACGAAGGGGGTAGGCAGCTGTATATCAGGGAGTAAACCTTCTGAGAATAAAAACAGCTGGAGATTGTTATGGTAATTACACATGGGAAAGGATAATGTACTGGGAACTCCTCAGAAGAATCTGCTTTGTGGTGAGGGGAGACAGATAAAAGCTCATTTAGGAACGACATGAACATGCTGCGTAGGTAGCTGTTTATCAGTAAATATCTCCCCTGAGATTAAGAAAAGCAGTAGCTTAATAAATTAAGTACTTCCTGGTATGGTTACTGTACAGGTAAGTCCCCAAAAGAATCTGGATTGTGGTGAGGGAACAGAGAAAAAAGCTCATTTAGGACCTGCACTTTCGAAGGGGGTAGGCAGCTGTATATCAGGGAGTAAACCTTCTGAGAATAAAAACAGCTGGAGCTTGTTAAGGTAATTACACAGGGGAAAGGATAAAGTACTGGGAACTCCTCAGAAGAATCTGATTTGTGGTGAGGGGAGAGAGATAAAAGTTCATTTAGGAACGACATGAACATGCTGCATACGTAGCTGTTTATCAGTAAATATCTCCACTGAGATTAAGAAAAGCAGTAGCTTAATAAATTAAGTACTTCCTGGTATGGTTACTGTACTGGTAACTCCCCAACAGAATCTGGATTGCGGTGAGGGAACAGAGAAAAAAGCTCATTTAGGACCTTCCCTTACGAAGGGGGTAGACAGCTGTATATCAGGGAGTAAACCTTCTGAGAATAAAAACAGCTGGAGCTTGTTAAGGTAATTACACAGGGGAAAGGATAATGTACTGGGAACTCCTCAGAAGAATCTGATTTGTGGTGAGGGGAGAGAGATAAAAGCTCATTGAGGAACGACATGAACATGCTGCGTAGGTAGCTGTTTATCAGTAAATATCTCCACTGAGATTAAGAAAAGCAGCAGCTTAATAAATTAAGTACTTCCTGGTATGGTTACTGTACTGGGAACTCCCCAAAGAATCTGGATTGTGGTGAGGGAGCAGAGAAAAAAGCTCATTTAGGACCTACACTTTCGAAGGTGGTAGGCAGCTGTATATCAGCGAGTAAACCTTCTGAGAATAAAAACAGCTGGAGCTTGTTAAGGTAATTACACAGAGGAAAGGATAATGTACTGGGAACTCCTCAGAAGAATCTGATTTGTGGTGAGGGGAGAGAGATAAAAGCTCATTTAGGAACGACATGAACATCCTGCGTAGGTAGCTGTTTATCAGTAAATATCTCCTCTGAGATTAAGAAAAGCAGTAGCTTAATAAATTAAGTACTTCCTGGTATGGTTACTGTACTGGTAACTCCCCAAAAGAATCTGGATTGTGGTGAGGCAACAGAGAAAAAAGCTCATTTAGCACCTGCACTTACGAAGGGGGTAGGCAGCTGTATATCAGGGAGTAAACCTTCTGAGAATAAAAACAGCTGGAGATTGTTAAGGTAATTACACAGGGGAAAGGATAATGTACTGGGAACTCCTCAGAAGAATCTGATTTGTGGTGAGCGGAGAGAGATAAAAGCTCATTTAGGAACGACATGAACATGCTGCTTAGGTAGCTGTTTATCAGTAAATGTCTCCACTGAGATTTAGAAAAGCAGTAGCTTAATAAATTAAGTACTTCCTGGTATGGTTACTGTACTGGTAACTCCCCAAAAGAATCTGGATTGTGGTTTGGGAACAGAGAAAAAAGCTCATTTAGGACCTGCACTTACGAAGGGGGGTAGGCAGCTGTATATCAGGAGTAAACCTTCTGAGAATAAAAACAGCTGGAGCTTGTTAAGGTAATTACACAGGGGAAAGGATAATGTACTGGGAACTCCTCAAAGAATCTGATTTGTGGTGAGGGGAGAGAGATAAAAGCTCATTAGGAACGACATGAACATGCTGCGTAGGTAGCTGTTTATCAGTAAATATCTCCACTGAGATTAAGAAAAGCAGTAGCTTAATAAATTAAGTACTTCCTGGTATGGTTACTGTACTGGTAACTCCCCAAAAGAATCTGGATTGTGGTGAGGGAACAGAGAAAAAAGCTCATTTAGGACCTGCACTTACGAAGGGGGTAGGCAGTTGTATATCAGGGAGTAAACCTTCTGAGAATAAAAACAGCTGGAGATTGTTAAGGTAATTACACAGGGGAAAGGATAATGACCTGGGAACAATTCAGAAGAATCTGATTTGTGGTGAGGGGAGAGAGATAAAAGCTCATTTAGGAACGACATGAACATGCTGCGTAGGTAGCTGTTTATCAGTAAATATCTCCACTGAGATTAAGAAAAGCAGTAGCTTAATAAATTAAGTACTTCCTGGTATGGTTACTGTACTGGTAACTCCCCAAAGAATCTGGATTGTGGTGAGTTAACAGAGAAAAAAGCTCATTTAGGACCTGCACTTTCGAAGGGGGTAGGCAGCTGTATATCAGGGAGTAAACATTCTGATAATAAAAACAGCAGGAACTTGTTAAGGTAATTACACAGGGGAAAGGATAATATACTGGGAACTCCTCAGAAGAATCTGATTTGTTGTGAGGGGAGAGAGATAAAAGCTCATTTAGGAACGACATGAACATGCTGCGTAGGTAGCTGTTTATCAGTAAATATCTCCTCTGAGATTAAGAAAAGCAGTAGCTTCATAAATTAAGTACTTCCTGGTATGGTTACTGTACTGGTAACTCCCCAAAAGAATCTGGATTGTGGTGAGGGAACAGAGTCAAAAGCTCATTTAGGACCTGCACTTACGAAGGGGGTAGGCAGCTGTATATCAGGCAGTAAACCTTCTGAGAATAAAGACAGCTGGAGCTTGTTAAGGTAATTACACAGGGGAAAGGATAATGTACTGGGAACTCCTCAGAAGAATCTGATTTGTGGTGAGGGGAGAGAGATAAAAGCTCATTTAGGAAAGACATGAACATGCTTCGTAAGTAGCTGTTTATCAGTAAATATCTCCACTGAGACTAAGAAAAGCAGTAGCTTAATAAATTAAGTACTTCCTGGTATGGTTACTGTACTGGTAACTCCCCAAAAGAATCTGGATATTGGTGAGGGAACAGAGAAAAAAGCTCATTTAGGACCTACACTTCCGAAGGGGGTAGGCAGCAGTATATCAGGGAGTAAACCTCCTGAGAATAAAAACATCTGGAGCTTGTTAAGGTAATTACACAGGGGAAAGGATAAAGTACTGGGAACTCCTCAGAAGAATCTGATTTGTGGTGAGGGGAGAGAGATAAAAGCTCTTTTAGGAACGACATGAACATGCTGCATAGGTAGCTGTTTATCAGTAAATATCTCCACTGAGATTAAGAAAAGCAGTAGCTTAATAAATTAAGTACTTCCTGGTATGGTTACTGTACTGGTCACTCCACAAAAGAATCTGGATTGTGGTGAGGGAACAGAGAAAAAAGCTCATTTAGGACCTGCACTTACGAAGGGGGTAGGCAGCTGTATATCAGGGAGTAAACCTTCTGAGAATAAAAACAGCTGGAGCTTGTTAAGGTAATTACACAGGGGAAAGGATAATGTACTGGGAACTCCTCAGAAGAATCTGATTTGTGGTGAGGGGAGAGAGATAAAAGCTCATTTAGGAACGACATGACATGCTGCGTAGGTAGCTGTTTATCAGTAAATATCTCCACTGAGATTAAGAAAAGCAGCAGCTTAATAAATTAAGTACTTCCTGGTATGGTTACTGTACTGGGAACTCCCCAAAGAATCTGGATTGTGGTGAGGGAGCAGAGAAAAAAGCTCATTTAGGACCTACACTTTCGAAGGTGGTAGGCAGCTGTATATCAGCGAGTAAACCTTCTGAGAATAAAAACAGCTGGAGCTTGTTAAGGTAATTACACAGGGGAAAGGATAATGTACTGGGAACTCCTCAGAAGAATCTGATTTGTGATGAGGGGAGAGAGATAAAAGCTCATTTAGGAACGACATGAACATCCTGCGTAGGTAGCTGTTTATCAGTAAATATCTCCTCTGAGATTAAGAAAAGCAGTAGCTTAATAAATTAAGTACTTCCTGGTATGGTTACTGTACTGGTAACTCCCCAAAAGAATCTGGATTGTGGTGAGGCAACAGAGAAAAAAGCTCATTTAGGACCTGCACTTACGAAGGGGGTAGGCAGCTGTATATCAGGGAGTAAACCTTCTGAGAATAAAAACAGCTGGAGATTGTTAAGGTAATTACACAGGGGAAAGGATAATGTACTGGGAACTCCTCAGAAGAATCTGATTTGTGGTGAGCGGAGAGAGATAAAAGCTCATTTAGGAACGACATGAACATGCTGCGTAGGTAGCTGTTTATCAGTAAATATCTCCACTGAGATTAAGAAAAGCAGTAGCTTAATAAATTAAGTACTTCCTGGTATTGTTACTGTACTGGTAACTCCCCAAAGAATCTGGATTGTGGTGAGTTAACAGAGATAAAAGCTCATTTAGGACCTGCACTTTCGAAGGGGGTAGGCAGCTGTATATCAGGGAGTAAACCTTCTGAGAATAAAAACAGCTGGAGCTTGTTAAGGTAATTACACAGGGGAAAGGATAATGTACTGGGAACTCCTCAGAAGAATCTGATTTGTGGTGAGGGGAGAGAGATAAAAGCTCATTTAGGAACGAAATGAACATGCTGCTTAGGTAGCTGTTTATCAGTAAATGTCTCCACTGAGATTAAGAAAAAGCAGTAGCTTAATAAATTAAGTACTTCCTGGTATGGTTACTGTACTGGTAACTCCCCAAAAGAATCTGGATTGTGGTTTGGGAACAGAGAAAAAAGCTCATTTAGGACCTGCACTTACGAAGGGGGTAGGCAGCTGTATATCAGGGAGTAAACCTTCTGAGAATAAAAACAGCTGGAGCTTGTTAAGGTAAATACACAGGGGAAAGGATAATGTACTGGGAACTCCTCAAAGAATCTGATTTGTGGTGAGGGGAGAGAGATAAAAGCTCATTTAGGAACGACATGAACATGCTGCGTAGGTAGCTGTTTATCAGTAAATATCTCCACTGAGATTAAGAAAAGCAGTAGCTTAATAAATTAAGTACTTCCTGGTATGGTTACTGTACTGGTAACTCCCCAAAAGAATCTGGATTGTGGTGAGGGAACAGAGAAAAAAGCTCATTTAGGACCTGCACTTACGAAGGGGGTAGGCAGTTGTATATCAGGGAGTAAACCTTCTGAGAATAAAAACAGCTGGAGATTGTTAAGGTAATTACACAGGGGAAAGGATAATGACCTGGGAACAATTCAGAAGAATCTGATTTGTGGTGAGGGGAGAGAGATAAAAGCTCATTTAGGAACGACATGAACATGCTGCGTAGGTAGCTGTTTATCAGTAAATATCTCCACTGAGATTAAGAAAAGCAGTAGCTTAATAAATTAAGTACTTCCTGGTATGGTTACTGTACTGGTAACTCCCCAAAGAATCTGGATTGTGGTGAGTTAACAGAGAAAAAAGCTCATTTAGGACCTGCACTTTCGAAGGGGGTAGGCAGCTGTATATCAGGGAGTAAACATTCTGATAATAAAAACAGCAGGAACTTGTTAAGGTAATTACACAGGGGAAAGGATAATATACTGGGAACTCCTCAGAAGAATCTGATTTGTTGTGAGGGGAGAGAGATAAAAGCTCATTTAGGAACGACATGAACATGCTGCGTAGGTAGCTGTTTATCAGTAAATATCTCCTCTGAGATTAAGAAAAGCAGTAGCTTCATAAATTAAGTACTTCCTGGTATGGTTACTGTACTGGTAACTCCCCAAAAGAATCTGGATTGTGGTGAGGGAACAGAGTCAAAAGCTCATTTAGGACCTGCACTTACGAAGGGGGTAGGCAGCTGTATATCAGGCAGTAAACCTTCTGAGAATAAAGACAGCTGGAGCTTGTTAAGGTAATTACACAGGGGAAAGGATAATGTACTGGGAACTCCTCAGAAGAATCTGATTTGTGGTGAGGGGAGAGAGATAAAAGCTCATTTAGGAAAGACATGAACATGCTTCGTAAGTAGCTGTTTATCAGTAAATATCTCCACTGAGACTAAGAAAAGCAGTAGCTTAATAAATTAAGTACTTCCTGGTATGGTTACTGTACTGGTAACTCCCCAAAAGAATCTGGATATTGGTGAGGGAACAGAGAAAAAAGCTCATTTAGGACCTACACTTCCGAAGGGGCTAGGCAGCAGTATATCAGGGAGTAAACCTCCTGAGAATAAAAACATCTGGAGCTTGTTAAGGTAATTACACAGGGGAAAGGATAAAGTACTGGGAACTCCTCAGAAGAATCTGATTTGTGGTGAGGGGAGAGAGATAAAAGCTCATTTAGAACGACATGAACATGCTGCGTAGGTAGCTGTTTATCAGTAAATATCTCCACTGAGATTAAGAAAAGCAGTAGCTTAATAAATTAAGTACTTCCTGGTATGGTTACTGTACTGGTAACTCCCCCATAGAATCTGGATTGTGGTGAGGGAACAGAAAAAAAAGCTCATTTAGGACCTGCACTTACGAAGGGGGTAGGCAGCTGTATATCAGGGAGTAAACCTTCTGAGAATAAAAACAGCTGGAGCTTGTTAAGGTAATTACACAGGGGAAAGGATAATGTACTGGGAACTCCTCAGAAGAATCTGATTTGTGGTGAGGGGAGAGAGATAAAAGCTCATTTAGGAACGAAATGAACATGCTGCTTAGGTAGCTGTTTATCAGTAAATGTCTCCACTGAGATTAAGAAAAGCAGTAGCTTAATAAATTAAGTACTTCCTGGTATGGTTACTGTACTGGTAACTCCCCAAAAGAATCTGGATTGTGGTTTGGGAACAGAGAAAAAAGCTCATTTAGGACCTGCACTTACGAAGGGGGTAGGCAGCTGTATATCAGGGAGTAAACCTTCTGAGAATAAAAACAGCTGGAGCTTGTTAAGGTAAATACACAGGGGAAAGGATAATGTACTGGGAACTCCTCAAAGAATCTGATTTGTGGTGAGGGGAGAGAGATAAAAGCTCATTTAGGAACGACATGAACATGCTGCGTAGGTAGCTGTTTATCAGTAAATATCTCCACTGAGATTAAGAAAAGCAGTAGCTTAATAAATTAAGTACTTCCTGGTATGGTTACTGTACTGGTAACTCCCCAAAAGAATCTGGATTGTGGTGAGGGAACAGAGAAAAAAGCTCATTTAGGACCTGCACTTACGAAGGGGGTAGGCAGTTGTATATCAGGGAGTAAACCTTCTGAGAATAAAAACAGCTGGAGATTGTTAAGGTAATTACACAGGGGAAAGGATAATGACCTGGGAACAATTCAGAAGAATCTGATTTGTGGTGAGGGGAGAGAGATAAAAGCTCATTTAGGAACGACATGAACATGCTGCGTAGGTAGCTGTTTATCAGTAAATATCTCCACTGAGATTAAGAAAAGCAGTAGCTTAATAAATTAAGTACTTCCTGGTATGGTTACTGTACTGGTAACTCCCCAAAGAATCTGGATTGTGGTGAGTTAACAGAGAAAAAAGCTCATTTAGGACCTGCACTTTCGAAGGGGGTAGGCAGCTGTATATCAGGGAGTAAACATTCTGATAATAAAATCAGCAGGAACTTGTTAAGGTAATTACACAGGGGAAAGGATAATATACTGGGAACTCCTCAGAAGAATCTGATTTGTTGTGAGGGGAGAGAGATAAAAGCTCATTTAGGAACGACATGAACATGCTGCGTAGGTAGCTGTTTATCAGTAAATATCTCCTCTGAGATTAAGAAAAGCAGTAGCTTCATAAATTAAGTACTTCCTGGTATGGTTACTGTACTGGTAACTCCCCAAAAGAATCTGGATTGTGGTGAGGGAACAGAGTCAAAAGCTCATTTAGGACCTGCACTTACGAAGGGGGGTAGGCAGCTGTATATCAGGCAGTAAACCTTCTGAGAATAAAGACAGCTGGAGCTTGTTAAGGTAATTACACAGGGGAAAGGATAATGTACTGGGAACTCTCAGAAGAATCTGATTTGTGGTGAGGGGAGAGAGATAAAAGCTCATTTAGGAAAGACATGAACATGCTTCGTAAGTAGCTGTTTATCAGTAAATATCTCCACTGAGACTAAGAAAGCAGTAGCTTAATAAATTAAGTACTTCCTGGTATGGTTACTGTACTGGTAACTCCCCAAAAGAATCTGGATATTGGTGAGGGAACAGAGAAAAAAGCTCATTTAGGACCTACACTTCCGAAGGGGCTAGGCAGCAGTATATCAGGGAGTAAACCTCCTGAGAATAAAAACATCTGGAGCTTGTTAAGGTAATTACACAGGGGAAAGGATAAAGTACTGGGAACTCTCAGAAGAATCTGATTTGTGGTGAGGGGAGAGAGATAAAAGCTCATTTAGAACGACATGAACATGCTGCGTAGGTAGCTGTTTATCAGTAAATATCTCCACTGAGATTAAGAAAAGCAGTAGCTTAATAAATTAAGTACTTCCTGGTATGGTTTACTGTACTGGTAACTCCCCCATAGAATCTGGATTGTGGTGAGGGAACAGAAAAAAAAGCTCATTTAGGACCTGCACTTATGAAGGGGGTAGGCAGCTGTATATCAGGGAGTAAACCTTCTGAGAATAAAAACAGCTGGAGCTTGTTAAGGTAATTACACAGTGGAAAGGATAATGTACTGGGAACTCCTCAGAAGAATCAGATTTGTGGTGAGGGGAGAGAGATACAAGCTCATTTAGGAACGACATGAACATGCTGCGTAGGTAGCTGTTTATCAGTAAATGTCTCCACTGAGATTAAGAAAAGCAGTAGCTTAATAAATTAAGTACTTCCTGGTATGGTTACTGTACTGGTAACTCCCCAAAAGAATCTGGATTGTGGTTTGGGAACAGAGAAAAAAGCTCATTTAGGACCTGCACTTACGAAGGGGGTAGGCAGCTGTATATCAGGGAGTAAACCTTCTGAGAATAAAAACAGCTGGAGCTTGTTAAGGTAAATACACAGGGGAAAGGATAATGTACTGGGAACTCCTCAAAGAATCTGATTTGTGGTGAGGGGAGAGAGATAAAAGCTCATTTAGGAACGACATGAACATGCTGCGTAGGTAGCTGTTTATCAGTAAATATCTCCACTGAGATTAAGAAAAGCAGTAGCTTAATAAATTAAGTACTTCCTGGTATGGTTACTGTACTGGTAACTCCCCAAAAGAATCTGGATTGTGGTGAGGGAACAGAGAAAAAAGCTCATTTAGGACCTGCACTTACGAAGGGGGTAGGCAGTTGTATATCAGGGAGTAAACCTTCTGAGAATAAAAACAGCTGGAGATTGTTAAGGTAATTACACAGGGGAAAGGATAATGACCTGGGAACAATTCAGAAGAATCTGATTTGTGGTGAGGGGAGAGAGATAAAAGCTCATTTAGGAACGACATGAACATGCTGCGTAGGTAGCTGTTTATCAGTAAATATCTCCACTGAGATTAAGAAAAGCAGTAGCTTAATAAATTAAGTACTTCCTGGTATGGTTACTGTACTGGTAACTCCCCAAAGAATCTGGATTGTGGTGAGTTAACAGAGAAAAAAGCTCATTTAGGACCTGCACTTTCGAAGGGGGTAGGCAGCTGTATATCAGGGAGTAAACATTCTGATAATAAAAACAGCAGGAACTTGTTAAGGTAATTACACAGGGGAAAGGATAATATACTGGGAACTCCTCAGAAGAATCTGATTTGTTGTGAGGGGAGAGAGATAAAAGCTCATTTAGGAACGACATGAACATGCTGCGTAGGTAGCTGTTTATCAGTAAATATCTCCTCTGAGATTAAGAAAAGCAGTAGCTTCATAAATTAAGTACTTCCTGGTATGGTTACTGTACTGGTAACTCCCCAAAAGAATCTGGATTGTGGTGAGGGAACAGAGTCAAAAGCTCATTTAGGACCTGCACTTACGAAGGGGGTAGGCAGCTGTATATCAGGCAGTAAACCTTCTGAGAATAAAGACAGCTGGAGCTTGTTAAGGTAATTACACAGGGGAAAGGATAATGTACTGGGAACTCCTCAGAAGAATCTGATTTGTGGTGAGGGGAGAGAGATAAAAGCTCATTTAGGAAAGACATGAACATGCTTCGTAAGTAGCTGTTTATCAGTAAATATCTCCACTGAGACTAAGAAAAGCAGTAGCTTAATAAATTAAGTACTTCCTGGTATGGTTACTGTACTGGTAACTCCCCAAAAGAATCTGGATATTGGTGAGGGAACAGAGAAAAAAGCTCATTTAGGACCTACACTTCCGAAGGGGCTAGGCAGCAGTATATCAGGGAGTAAACCTCCTGAGAAT